>NW_016690425.1:305932-375612 GCF_001604755.1 Lepidothrix coronata
AAACAGACAACAAATAAAAATTATGCTTTGTGGGCATCTTGCTAGTGTTGAAAAACAGAAGGCTAATGCCTGCAGTAAGCAGCACCATCTAAAGCAGTACCTAACTGTGTTAGATCTCATAAATCCTTTATACTTAAAGGAAAAGAAATTCTGCTTGCTCTAACATGAAATGTAAAACTTTCTACCTCGAGCAACAAACCCATCTGTCAAAGCTAGTCTGTAAAGCAGAGCCCCTCTGGATGATCTGAAGGGCAGAAAACAGCTGTGCTGTATTCCAGGCTCGCATTTGTTAGCAAATAGTCTTTGGGTAGTATTTGTCAATGCACTGGTCTTGCTTTAAGAAAACCCAAGCCAGTTGCGTATGTGCCGAGAAGTTTAGCCCCAAAGAACAAGTTTCAAAAGGCAAAAGGAAATGGAGACCTGCCAAGCTTGTTGGCTGGAGTCATGGACAAGAGCAAGGCCTGTCTGAACTGCCACTCAGTTTTTATTCTGCGAGTTTGCAGGGTTGGTGATTAGAGTGGCTTTCGCCCAATTATGCTGTGATTATTCCGCTGCACTGTAATTGACTGGGGAGATATGCTAATACCTGTCATTTGGGATGATAAAAGATGAGCGGAGGACGCAATGCATTATTTAGCTGGCTGTGTGATAGATGAGGGATGCGCAGAGTGCTTTAATTGCTGAGAAGAGAGGTTAAGCTGAACGAACGGATGAATTAGAAATGAGTTTTTTTATGGCTTGTGGAAAAGTGAAATAAAGGGAAATGTGCTTTAAAACTGTAGCAGCAGATAGAAGCAAACACAACAAGACGAGGTCTTTTAGGCAGCTTACTCTCTTAATTTAAATATATAAGACAAAACACGTTTTGGTGTTCAGTAAATAATAGTAACAATAATGATAAGAAATACTCGGTGAGTTCATATCCTTGCCAAGAAAATCATTGTAAAAGGAGCTGGTTTTGTTTGAGGTGAAAAGGTGGAACCATTTCAATTTCCTTTGCAGTTCAGACCTTTAAAACTTCGTTTCCAAGGGCTGTGGTACCACTGGTGAACAGTGTTTTGTGTACATAGGTCAGCTATAGATTTACATAAATAATATCAGGCACACACATACATATATACACGCACACGCAAAATCTCTCGAGTATATGTGTTATACAGTTAATAAGTGCACAGAGAGAGAAGTGAGATAAAATGAATATTCATAATGGTTGGAGGAGTGTAGCGATACAATTAGCAAGAGTATACAAATAACTCACAAGTGACAAAGCTCTTTACCCTTTGGGTGGGAAGGTCATTAGAAACTGTATCTTCTTTAAGAAAAAAAAAATTAGCTACTGAAAAACAATGAAGGCGACCAGTAATTTTCCTGTTGTGTCATTTTTCTCATTTACACGAGCCTTCGCCTGTGGTTCAGAAAAATATTGGGAGTCTGTTCCATAAAGATGTGAGTCAGATAGGTTTTTGGAAAGGACCTCCAATTTGCAGTTAGGAAAATAAGATATCTGTCTGTATTATGACCAAACCTTTATAAAATGGAGGATATTATCTTCAGTGTGGTTGACTTGTCCCCAAACCTGTCTAACTGCTGGCAGGCTGCTGCTTGTCCATTGCAGTACATTTGTTTTTTCCAGAAAATACTGGCTCTTGAGCCCTTATTATTGAACGATAATGAAATTGTCTAGAGTACCATGCCTGGTGAGCTAGATGCCAGCTTGAGATGGATGCGGTACGTAGGTACGTACTCTGCTGCTGAATTAGAGTCTGCAGGGCCTGATCACTCCCCACATATATTCGTCACCTTGTACTTTCTGCCGTTCACCAAAATATTTTATGGCTGATTTTCATCATCTTAGTTGGGGACTGGCAACTTATTTTACAGCTGTAGCCATTGTTAACCTAATTTTTTTTTCTTAAGTTAGTTTTAAAAGAGCAGTTTATGAGGCAGTCTGCTGCTTTTATGGAGCAATTTATATTGCTATCTGCTGGTTAGTATAATTTTCTAAAATGACCATTTGGATTTCAAAATGTGAATGCTTCTGGTTGCACCTTGGCTTCTCTCCATTAATTGAATGGATACAGCTCTCGGAAAAGCTGTGCATCTTTGAAGAAAGAAGCTGTAAAGAGTTCTAATTTTATTGTTTTATGGAGTGTTATATAGAAAAATCTTAACTCTTAAAAATCCCTTATTAACCATTTTTAAAGATATTACAAGAGAAAGTTTATTCTACATGATTTAGTTTAAAATAAAATATTGATGTAAAAGAAGTGGAATTTCTGGTCCAGAGAGAGACCCAGGCAGTTTTGCTTCTTAAGGTGGGATACCCCTGACAGCAGCCAGTGTTGGGGAGCATGGCCAATGCTTGGCACACTGCTGGGGTCTTTGACATCAGTGCAGAGCTGATCAGAGATAACGTTGTAATAGCATGGTCTAGTGTAGTATAAGCTGCGGTCCTGGTCTAGCAGCACACAGATGAGGAGAGGCTAATGGAAAGAAACAAGGGAGCTGCTGCTCACCATGGGTTCCAGGTGGTAGTGGGTGCCTCTAGCATGTGTTCAGAATCAGCAGGTTAGACCCACGTGCCATCAGCCTAGTAACTTCTGACATGACAAATCCCTTTTTTGAGGGTCTAAATCCTTCTGCCGTTTTTGTGGTTTGTAGCCTCTTAGAGTTTTCTCTTGTTCTCTGGGTTGTGATGGACCCCTGCAGTTAGGAAGGGAATGGGGCCCAGCCCTGCTCGTTTTCAGATAGCGTCAGCACCTTGGGAAATGATCTTATCCAACTGCAGGTATGCAGTTCATCTGTTTTGTGTAAGTACGTGTGCATACAGTGAGGGTAAGGCTGCTAACTGTTTTCAGGCTCTTCCCTGCAAAGCACTACTGTAATTGTTATGCCATTTACAAAGCATCCAATGACTTTCAGCATGTTGTAACTATGAAATCAGCATGCAATTTTGAGTGTTTTCTTACTCCTTGAACAATAAATTTTAACTTATCCAGGAAAATAAAAATCACTTACGATACAACAGCAAAGTGTTGCCGAGAATGAGCCATTTTTCAGAACCCAGCTTTACCAAAGATTCATCATCGTTATATGTATCGTGTATATAAAAACGTGTGCTTTTGCATAAACATGTAAATACATGTAAATACATGTGTAACACATGTAAAATTTATCTGTTACATGAACAAAGAATCCATGCAGTTAATTTCTGTACTGTATTGTGATGTAAATGTGTATCTGTCAGAGAATTTCGGCTTATTCTGCTGTGCCCGAAGAGGTACCCACGAAAGTTACAGATGAGAAGATTACTTAAATTAACACCCTATATAACTGAACTAAACACCTTGCTTATGATCAGCTGAAATGAATTATAGGAAAGAATAGAGTGTTAGTTTATAATAGTTAATCTTTGTAAGTTTTTTCTTTAATGCATTGTTAGGTCAATTGCAAAACTTTAGTCCCCAGTTGTCACTTGGCTTATTGCTATTTCTCTACATGTAAGTGTCTGTAATTTAGATTTTCAGGTGAAAATAACTTTATTTTGTTACTTATAAAAGATGAAACATATTTGACTGACATTGTTGGAAATAAGCGATAAGAAACTTTAACAGATCTATCAATCAAAACAGCAGTTTTATTTCTTGTATTATTGGCTCCTGAGGCTTTGCTGCAGCGTGTGAGAGGTAATTTCTTGCCATAGGCTTTTCTTACTGTGCACTTGATGTACTTCTGGGGTGGGCAGTGAAAACTGTACATTTTATTTTGTTTTCAGTGTTTCAGTCATGAGGTTTTGATGATCTCAGTATGTTTGGGTATGATCTAAGATATCTTGGAAACCCACTAAGGCATAGGAAACAGAGGTCAGGAGAGAATGGAGTAATTTTTTAGACTTAAAAACACTGGGGGTGGGAGGGGAGCAGAACTGCTCTTATAATGCTTTATGAAAGCAAACCAACAACAGAACTTGAAAATTTCAAAGCATCCTTTCCTTTTCATAGTTTTCCATCAGGGCTCTAAATACATTTTGTGTGCTGCTCTAGGCTCAGTTTGTGAAGCACACTCTGGATTCTGTGAGTGATGCTTGTGGTGGTTTTTGATCCCTAGATCAATCCCAGTGATGGGATTTTATTGAAGCCTCTAGTGGGTGAAACATGAGACAAGGCAACAGAAGCTCCTTTGATAGTGCCTGTGTAGTGCACTAGAAGAGGTAGTGATGTCATCCAGAAGAAGCTATTTGGGAACCACAGAGGCAGTACTGGAGAGAGCACTTTCCTTGACTCATCTGGCACAAACATGGACGTGGTATAGATTTTTATTCAGAAAGAGGGAGGGAATTCCTTTCCCACCCCATTTTTTTCAAATAATTTTAAACATCATCCCAGAGCCTTCCATCCTTGAATTTCAAATTGCTCAGCTACGTGAAAATGAATAGACACGGCTATGTGTAAAGCCAGGCACATGATTCCAAGGCTTCAGTTTGGACAGAAACCTCTGTGTTCATGTAACTGTGTAAATACGCACACACACACGTACACAATATACACACAATAAGAGTTTTCTTACGCCAATGGAAAAAGGCCTTTTGTGTTTCCTGAAATCAAAAGCAGTGTAAAGTATAAGAGACTAGGCCCAAGATGTTGGATAGAGATGTTATTCTGAATTGATAAGAACAGCTGTGAGTCAAAAAGAAATGTATGGGGAGGGTAAAAAATAACCATTCGTTTCCAGCTGACAATACAATTAAAAATTTTTGAATTTAGAGGACAGTGTAGTATCTTTCTATCCAGTGAGAGCACTAAACTGTAAGTGACTTTACTTTATACTTTAAAAAAAAAATCTATTTGTTGTTCTGTATTAAATTTATTGCAAAGATTACTGAGCGATTTGATATTTACTCAATAACGCCCATGAGCAGAAATTACTGAGTCATGATACATAGTTAGCTTTCTAGTGAGAGATTGAAGGGGAGTATGACCAGCATTGTAATTTCAGCTTCAAAAAAAGACATTTCAACAATTCTAAGCAGACAGGGGAACAGAAAATGCTGCTGTTCGGAGGCCTGAAATTTTGATATCTCATTTGTTTTAAATGTTTCAAAGGTAATAAAACATATTCTAAGAGTCTAAATTATTTTAGGGGGAAGGGAATTTACTTCTGTGGTTGTTGCTTAATCAACATCTACTCTGCCACTTCACATCAGCTTCTGTCCTTTCCAAGTGAATTAGTTCTTTGGGCAGCACGTTAAGAGGAAGTGTATTGTTCTTGGCAGGGCACTTGAATTTCTAATTACCAGATTCCTGCCTTAATTGCAATTACCTGAACACCCAGGCAGGGTGAACTTTTGGAAAAGAATGTAATTAGTGCAGAAGAAACCTTGCTGCCAACTGCTTGTCTGGATATCTACACTAAGCAGAACCTTGATAAGTTCACATCTCTGCAGACAAGCTATCAATCCATTGAGATGGTGCCCGAATCTTGTGCAAATCTGTTGCAATGTGTATGATTACTGTATGGTCTTAGACCCGGTGTACAGTTAATTACAGTTCCCACCTGAATTTAGGGAGAAAGAGGGACTGTTCTGAGAGAAATGGCTTCGCTTTTTGTAGGTGCTCACCAATAAGGAGTTCATCAGATGCAGAATTTGTTTAAATAAATGGCAATAGTAAATCTGTGTGAGATAAATGAGGTGCGCAGAGCAATTTAATACAAGTGAAAATAAACAAATTCAATCCTTTCTTCACAATAATGTTTCTAGCGAGCCATTCTTTGCATGCAACTACAAAAGCAAAATGTTGCCAGCCCAGAAGAAATCTTGCAAAACCACACTTTAGAGCAGAGGTGGAGCCATACTGAGGGTAGTTGTGAATACAAGTTGTAGCATATGCTGATTATAAGCTGAAATCACTTGGCTTAAGGGCTTCCGGAAAGGTTTACTGCATCAGGCTTTTATTGTCAGCTGCCTTGTGTTGGCTCACAGGAAAATTAAATTTAATTGATGAAAAATGAGAGAAAAGAAATTAAAGAATTACTACTTAAAAAAAAAAAGAAATTACTGAAAACTGTCATTCTGTAATTGCAACCTTTTAGTAATTCAGCTTTCAAATAATGTTGCTGATGAGGACATTGAAAAACTTCTGTGTTAAAACATTTTATGTACTTTGTGGGGTCTTTGATTCTTTCCTTGATCCCTTTTAATAAAAAAACCCCAAAACCTCCCAGAAACATTGATGTGATTGATCCCTTTGAGGTCAGGGACGGACACACTTTGTCTCCATGGTGGTAGCCAGTTGTAACGTATCGGTGTCACTTACTGATGGACTGAAAATAAGAGGGCCTCTCAGATAAGTGCCTTCTGTTTGTATAGAGAGAGTTATAAAACTGCTTTGTTCTTTCAAAAACGCAGTTAAGAGCACTTCAAATGAGCTGCTCAAATGCTAGGCTTCCCGAGCTCACATAATGGTGAAAGGGTTGTGGTGGGAAGGGTAGTGATGGTGTAAAATTCTTCCACTTGCTTTGAAATAACACAGGGCGAGAGGAGATGAAGGAGGTGGGCTGATGGAGCCCTGGTGAATAGTTAACTGGTTTAAATTCAATTACTGGGCTGTTGAAGTCGTTAACAAGTACATCAATATGGTCTTTATTAACAAAAGTTTTCCTGTCACATATGGTGTGGTTGGCAGCAAGAACTTATTCTCAGTCAGCCTGGTTGCATAGACAAACCCTGTTCACTCAAATCCCAGGGCTGTTACCCATCCCTCACTTTTGCCAAAATAGAAGTGAGGATACTAAAGGCTTTGGGAAGTAATTCACAAGATTCAAGGTCAGCAAGTTTGATGGGCTCAGTACTGGGGGTTTTACGTAGCTTCTAAATTTCGCATTTGTGACGAGAAGGCAATTTAAAAAGTTTGTCTATTGCAAAGTTTTCCTTATCATTTTATCTCTCTGCTCCTAGTTTAAATTTGACTGTTCTCAGTCTTAGCAGTCATACCCTTTTTTTCAAACAAGTGTTGTTGGAGAGAGTCACATTTTTCTTTCTGTTTTAGTGAGAATATAGATCTCTGTGCTTCTTGTGCTGGAAAATAATACGGACACATTAGTATTGGGCAGAATATTGGAGAGAGTGTGTGATACTCATGCACACAGGCGGGCAAAAGTTTGAAAGACAAGTTATGTTTTTCAGATCCTGTGTTGAAACACTATGAAGTCCTTTCTTTTCAGGCTTCTTAGAACTTGTGGAAAATTAGAGTATTTTTACAGGATCTCAAGCACTATTAATTTTGAAAAGTCTTGGCAAGAAGCATGATAACAAACATATTTTGCATATTGGATAAGCTGGTTTCCCCCGTCCTTCAAAAATGAATAGAGAAGGGAAACCTACATGTACTAAAAGCACAGTGCAAAAAAAGAAGGAAAAAAGAGACCATTTGCAATATTTCTTCCATGTTTTAATTTTGATGGTCTTATAACTGTAATACTAAAAGAGTTGCATGTGTGGATGTAGCTCCCTAGTTGTTACAACTGAGCAGAATTCACTACATGAGAGCTCAGTGACCACTAGCCGTGGCCATGACTTCTAGCATCAGCAGAGTTATTAATATGTCTTTGCCTGGTCACTTCACACAGGAAACCTTAAGAGTTATTTTTAGCATTCTCATATATTTTTAATTTGCATGTTTTCTGGTAATAAGTGGCATATTTTTTCCCCCTCCATCTTTCACTAGGAACAAACACAGGGTTTACCTTGTTTTCTTCATTTTTCATATTTTTATGCCCTTACTACATCTCCATCTGTACTGCTAAATATACTTCCTCATACCTTTCTTTCCAAAAAAATCACACAGTCCATTTCAGTGCTGAAGACTACTGGAAGAAAAAGGAAATTTGCAGCTGTTTTAATGTGTGCACGACAATGGGTGGATGAAAAAGACTTACTCGTAACTGGTAGTTTTGCTGTTCCCTGCAAAAGTAAATTAAACCACAGATTCCAGAAAGTGAAAGTGGACCTGAATAATATTTTGTTTCATAATTTGAGCGGTCTTAATCTTCCTGGTTATAGTCATGGTGCGTATAATTTCGAAGTACTAAGTTGTACCAAAAGCTAGTGTGGAATCAAATAGTGACTCCCTTTGACTTCCCAGTTGCTCAGAGTGATCAAAAGGCCATCTCTTCTGAGGATGAATGGGGGACTGTTTGCCCCAGGATGATTGCTGGTTTCGCACCTAGGCTAGAATGCATCTCTCATCGTATGTATCTGTGTGCCGCTAAAGTGAGCTGAGTAGACATTATGATTTGCACTTTGCTTCCTTTTGTTTTGAATTCAAAGGCCATCTCTAATTGATGGAGGTTTCCTTTACGATGCACTTATTTTCAAATCCGTCATGCAGTGCTTCTGCTGCCCCTTGACTTCGTGGATGTGCTGGTCTTTGACCCAGAACTGGTAAATGAACCCTGCAGGGAAATCATTAGAGAATTGGAACAGTTGCAGTGGAGGGACCAAGGGTCAAACCATTACCTCCCCGTAGGACCGTCGACTTAAATTGGACTTCTTACTTTTCCAAAGCAGGTCAAGTGTCAGGGACAGCTGAAGTGGTCAGGTACAAACCAATACAGACCATGGACATAGTTTGGGGGTTTTAGCTTAAAAAGTTAGGGCTAGGCAGGATGATGCCTTCTCTGTTTCTCTCCTCTTTTCTCCCTTTAAAAAGCAAACTTAAAATGCTGAGAAGTCAACAGGAGCCCACATTCTGACATTAATGTGCTATTTGTGATCTTTTGGCAGAATCATAATTTTTTAGAGTAGTATGTTCAACCTTTTTAGTGTTTCCTTGCAGTTTTCTTTGATTGAAAAATAACAAATGATATTTTGTAACAAGAAAATACCTCCATAATTCTTATGAAAAATATACCTCCTCCTCTTTTTTCCTTTCCTCAACTGTTCTTTGCATAATTTTTTCATATTCGTAATGAATGTAAAATGACCTTTTTCAGACTGTACAAAAGAACTATTTCCTGCTCGTAGAGGAAAAACTCCACAGTAGTGCATCTATGGCAGTGAAATATACTGCTGAATATGAGAAAATATTTAATGCTTTAATTTAGAAATTTGATGTCCTTGAAACATTTTTATAATATTTTCTATAATTCTTAGTGCATAACTATGTGAAGTAAGTTTAAGATATCAAAAGTGCCAAAAAGCCATGGATGTCATGCTACTGAAATACAACTAAAAACACTGCAGAACAAAATAGATGATAATTAAAAAAAAAAAAGGAAAAAAAAAAAGAAAAAATACATGGGTCTGTGAAACCTAAAGTTCTCACTGTGACGTAAAAGCACTGCAGAGACCCCTTAGAAACATCCTTCTCCTTGTCTCTGTCCACCACCATTCATCAAACAGCAGTTAGTAGGTTTAGGTCACTCTCTGCCTTGTGTAGGGAATTCTCCTTTTCTGAAATAATTAATGAGGTGCAAGAATTAACACAAACCTATGTTTGAGTGAGTGGGCTGAAACCCATCTCTTCTTTTGAAATGGATGGCAGAGGAGTGTTTCTACAGAAGCAAATATGTTTTGATCAGGGAAGATAATTGCAACATATCTGATACATAAATGTTTTTAAAATACTAATAAGGAAAAAATGGGAAAAAAATATAATTCTTGCTTTGACTGGGGTATCCTGTTCTCAGAAATACCTGTACTTCTGAGATACATGTATATATCTGTACTCGAGATCCACAGAAGTCAGGAGCGGAACTGCTCACCCTCTCCAGCTGTGAGGGACAGACCATGTGAGGAGAGCCATGTTAGACTGCAGATTGGACACTGCTGTGCAGTGCTCCCCGCTGCTGGTGGTGCCACAGGTCTCAGCCCTGCAACTGGAAGTGCAGCTGTGCAGCAGCAAGTCATCAGGGATGACAAAGGAACCGCCTGCCAGGATGGTGACAGTGCAGGAGCTGGGTGCCCAAAGCAAGATGATGGGGAGTGAGAGGATCTCAGCAAAGGGAAGAGGCTAGAAATAGAGCATCTCCATTTCTGTACTTGTAGAAAGGACTACGGCATGCCCTATGCCCTGACAGCACATTGCCTACTGATCAAGAGGAACTGAGGAACTGAACCAGCTGTGAACTGTCCAGCTCCTTCCACTTCTGGCACCTCTTTTCCTCTCAAGGAGCCAAGATGCACACCACTGATGTGCAGAAAGAAAGTGGCTTCCCTAGTGGCTTTGGTATTGTGTCTGGTAGAAGCCAGTTTGATAGGGCCAGCCATTTGGAAAGTGGCTATGTGCGTATCCGCTGGTGGAAGGGAGAGCCTGCTGCCCTTCTGCCAGGGTGGGCTGCAGGGAGAGAGGGAACACACAGCATGGCCGGCAGCCCGCTGCCTGAGGTACAAACCCTGCCTCAGCACAGAAGCAAAAGGGAGGAAGTTGGCAACCTCTAAAAGTTAAACAGGGAGATTTTTCATTCACAAAGGCTATTCCAGCAACTCCTGGTGTTGATAATGATGAATGGTGTGTAATGAAGGGCTGTGCAGCTCAGAGAAACAGCTCTTTGAACATGGCTTTTCTGCTGTGGTGCATCAGGACTAACAACCTGACTTGATAGCAGGTGATGGGATAGGAAGCAAACTGGAAGGAGCATTATTTTCTTGAGTTTCTCACAGAAGGCATGCAAGGCACCAGGGTTTTTCCTTGTTAGTCTTGCACTTTTTGCTTTAAAAGGTAAGTATTAGAATTTATAGTAAGAGTAATGTTGGTCAGGTTACAGCCAACTAGAAACATAGACACAACCATTTAATGAACTGGTACATTGGTGTTCAGTACAGTTCACAGGAGGGAGCAGTGTTTTGGGCAAGAGGAGGTGGCAGGTGAGAAATTATGTTCTCTACCACCTCGCTTGTGTTGGAAGGGATGGTGGCAGAGAAGTGCTTTTACTGCTGCTAGACATCCCCTGTATAACATAAGGCCTGTTATTTTATTTACTTTTAATTTACTGGTGGTGTTTCCGAGGTCGTGAACCTTTGAGCTGTATTAACATCTTTACTTTTTTTTTATTCCAGAGTAATACATAGAAAATAAAAATATTGAGAGGTAGCATTGCTGATCTCTTAAATTTCCCATAATATTCTGAAAAGCACTACATCTGCACCTTGAAATCGGCATGCATTACATAATAGTGTTAATTTGTTTAAACTGCATCTAGTTTTATGTAGAGTTTACTTTTCACTCATTTATACAGGTGTGAATATAATTAGATAGGTGGATATATATACGGGAAATGTGAACTGTTTTCACTTAGCTGTTTGTTAACTTCTGACAGGAGATGAAGAGCCAACACTTGAGATGTTAAGAACTTTTCCCTCCCTTCTTTGCACAGTTTTACCCCCAGAGTTACTGGTTCTGCTCCCTCTCTGTTTTGAAATTCAGTAAGAGAAGAAAGTTAACACTAAATGTCACTTTATAATTGCAATAATGATCACACAGTTGTGCTTTGCTAGTTATATAATGCATGTCAGGATCAGTTTAGAAGCTCAGCCTCATTTCCTGCCCAGATGTAATTCTGGTGACCATTATTACAGTAGTAAGGCTCTCCTCATTTCATTACAGCCACAGCCTGAGGGAGGCCTGTACGGCATCACAGAGGCCGGCGAGGAAGGATGTTGCCTCTCTGGGTTAGCTGAGCATAAGCAAGTGCAGGGAGCTCACATGGGTGTATATGGATAGGGGAGCTGCACACAGCATAGGTGGCTCCAGCACATGTGTGACCCTGTGTGCATTAAAAAAAAATAAATAAAAAAGTAGGTGTGCCCTTCTTTCTTATGAAATGTTGCCTTTATTTATGTTCATGTGAAATTCTGAGGAGGAGCTCTTACACTTAAATGAACCTGCAAGCAGCCCATAGAAAAGCAAGTGCCTGCAGCGCTAATAATGAGAACTGACAAGGCGATCCTGCTGTGTTTATTTATGACCTTCTGCCTTTGTTAGCTCTTGTGAGAAATTCCTCTCTAACCATAACAATATTGCTGGAGCTTGGCACTGCACTGAGGAATCCTACGGCGCCCCGAGGCCGCCCACTGGCACGGGTACAGCTCGCAACAGATTTGGCATGGTTGTTGAAATTTTCATATGTTTTCCCTTCATTTATTTTTTTACTTAATTCATAAGGCTGTTTCTTCCTTTGGTACATTTATTTTTTCTAACAAGCACCCTTTAGAAGTATTTTGAGACTTTGTGAAGATCCAACTTACTGATTTGGGAGGTTTTCTCTCTTTTTTGGTGATCTCATGAATAACTTGCAGGACGAAATGAGCTGTGGTTTGATAGTTCCATCAGGTAGATTTTCTTAGAAGTTGTGATATAGGTAGTGGGCTTTTTAAAGAAAGACTGGCTCTATTTGTAGTCTTCAGGAGCAAATACTGCAAAGAGGGGACTGAGACAGGAGCTCAGGCAAAACTACTGCAAAACAGCAACGACCTTACAAGCCATGTAGGTCTCAAAACTTCATAAGATTTGAGAACCATGTCCTTGTGAAGCTATAGCACTTACAAACCATACCTTGACACAGATTGCTGTTTTCCCATCTTTCTGTCAGATGCATTCCCCAGAAAACCTCTTGGCCCAGCTCCCTAAGCAGTGTTACGTAGCTCAGATAGGCTTGGAGGATGGAGAATCAGCAATAGGTGGGGCTGCACCTGAAGGTCTGGCAGGGCTAAAGTCTCTCCTTGCTTCATCTTGCAAGGAACAGGACATGGCCATTGACTAGCGCCCCACATGCAGTTCCTCAGGCTGCTTCATGTGATGGGGGATTTCTGTGGGGTAACAGCAGCACCGTGAGAGGAGAGCAAAGGATCACTGCCTTACAAGATCCTGGGAAACCCTCTTTCAAAGAAGCTTCCATCTGCAGTCATTTCTTTTTCCGCCTGTGTCGTTTTACCTGATGTGTTTTTTCACACCACTTATGAATACTATTGAAATTCAGTGCAACAAAAATAGAGATCAGTGGGGAAAAGAGTTCTCATTTACAAACATTTTATACAAGTGACTTCCAAATGGCAGCAGTGTGAGCTGTGGTACTGCAGTGGTGCTTGCTAGAGGGAGCTGCAGCAGGCACATAGCCTGGTAGGTGTTGGGGAAGGACAACCAACCTCCGCCCTTAAAGCCAAGGAAAATTTTGGAAGAACAACCCCCTACGAGCTTTATCTAAAAGATCTCAGGACTCCCTGTCCTCTGTATATTAAGAAAAACTGTAAAATTGAAGCATGCTCAGGCACACAAAAAAATTACAAAAAGCTGGCTTTTGTAATTCACCATGGATGTCTTTCCTTTGTATGATACATTAATTAAAGAATTAATATGGTAATAATTGGTCTATTGGGTTTTTTTCAGTAGATGGCATAGTCTGCGTGGTTTAACATTTCTGTAGTGACACTTCCACGTGTCTCCTCATCTGTTGGATTTCAGGAGTGCATCTAAGATTATGAACCTGTTGGATAAAGATTATCGTAATTCATTCAGGGATCAAGACAACTGTGCCATTATCTTGGCCTTGAGATACCTCTTCCTACCCCAGGGCCAAAGTCTGTAAGCTGTGGCTGGGACAGCAAGCTTAGCAGTAGATACGGGAAGGTATTGGCCTTTCAGAATTTTTTCTTAATGCTTAATTGAAGCGCTACAAGTTATCCTTCCTACTAGGCTAATCAAGGCATCATTTCAAAAAGAAAACTGAGGCCAAGATCCTCTTCTAGAATTTCAAAAGCCTTTTGAAATTTATGTAGAGGTTTCTGAAACCTGAGTTCTACACAAGTTTGTTAAAGGCATATCATCTCAAAATACCGTGTTTCCTTGCAATTGTTTTCCTTCAATTATTTTGCACAATGGTGTGCACAGCAAGCACTGCATTACTGCAAGGAAATGTGAATTCCAGAATCTCAGGTGTTGAGGGAGTCTGGTTCTAGCTGGCAAGTGTGAGAAACAATCTGAAAGTTTATTTTCTGCTTTATTGCTGTCTTGGATTTCATTTTCCAACCTTTTCCCAGGTTACTGGAAAATGTAGAGGTGGGAGGGGTTGAGTGAACAGCTCTTGAAGGGTAATTGTTTGGTTTTGCTGCTGTGGCCCACAGACCTCAGAAAGAAGGTGTGGGGCACACACAGAAGCCGTTTGTGTGCGCGGGGGATGAGGAGCAAAGCAGAGGCAGAGTGGTCACAGCCCTGTTCATTTGTGCTTTGCTGATCGCTGAACTATGCACTGCTGGGTGGCATTGGGTTCAGTAAATAAACAGAGAAAGAGGGAGGAGGATGAGAGATTCTTGCGTGATGCTGAGAGAATGAGCCTGGAGTGTCAAAGTAGGCTGAATTTACTGAAGTAAACCTTATGACACTCATTTCTGCCTGATACCCCAATATAACATGCATATCCAGTATTTTAAATGAGACTTAATTCTTTAATTAATGTTGTTCTCTGAGGGAAGTCACTTTATTCAGTTCCTCATAAAATTAAGTCTTTCTAACATTTATCAGTGTTTTTGATGTATACATTTTCTCCTCCTTTCTGCTTCTGATTCAAGAGGAAGAGATGGAAAGTTAACAGAGCACCTGTGTTTTTGAAGTTTAAGATGTGTCTGAGACTTATTTACCATCTCATTGAATTGTGGTATTTGGTTACTGGGTGTTGTGGGAGAGAGAAGAAAGAGACGCAGTATGATGCATGCACAAGCCCTAAGCTAATGAAAAACTATGTTTTGTAGACCCTTATTCCCACGGTAACCTGCTGGGACATCCTTTTTTATCAAACCAGAGCTCTACAAAAGGTATTAATATGAAAAAAGAAAAAAGGCAAGTTCTGTAGATCAAGAGTTTTTAAACCTTGGGCATACAGGTGTGTAGGCTCATCAGTTCTTTCAGCCCTTTGCCGTGCTCCATGTGTAGGTGGCCATGGGCTGTCAGAAGAGCTCACTTGTTACCAGTTTGCCTGATTTACTGTGGCATGAAAGATCTGCTTTTGGAGGTCAGTGGGTGGTTGGTTGTTGGACCACCACTTTTTCTATTCTCTCAACTGCAGTGTCCAAATCAGATACTATTGTAGGTCCGAACTTTTAAGCATGGCTCATGCCTTCTGAATGCCATGTGGGATAGTCTGAGAAGCACACGTAGAAAGATGTTAATTAATAATTGCAAAATAGGTGTGTTGTGACTCAGGGTATGTCTGTAGTAGTAAAGAGTAAGGTACATTCAGCCACATGAGATTGTGTGGTCATGTTTAAAGAGCTTCTCCTACATGAGCTGTCCTGCACAGACCTATTGAGAATCTCTGCACTGCAGTCTCATGTGGGTGTACTGCAGGACAGGCATGGTGTGAATTTTACCACATTTCATGTTATGGTGATCTGAAGTTTTGTTTACTCCCTTCTGCTTGAACCACACCTGCAAAATATCAGGGTTTTGAATATGTAGTCTCAAGGATAGATGATCCATGTCTGACTGCAGGTGCTGCAAATTTTCAAAAGTGTGGTGACCAGAATAAATGGAATAAAGGGAGTAAGCAGTACTTTTTAGTGCATATTGCTGCTTCTCTTGCTAAAATTTTTGGTCTCTTGCAGATCTACTGACACATATCTTCTATTGGTAATGTCTTGTTCTTTCTCACATGCTCTTGCTCAAATCTGTGTTTGTCGTTCTTGTGATTTGGTACTCCTCTCCTTGCTTGCTTAGTCTGATTTCTTTCTACATCAGCTGTGAAAGTAGAACAAGTAGGTAATGGGAGGAGGAATAGCAAATGCATGGTGTTTTCCCTATGGCTTTGTGATGCTGAATTCAGCGTGGCCAGAAGCACAGCCACGAAAGTCTGGACTGGTGAGCACGGTGGTCATACAGTGATAATTAAAATTCTAAGCTTGCTGCATAGAGGAAGGAGGATAGTGATCCCCAAAATAATAAGCTCCAGAGAGCTTTAAGGGTTGCATATCAGTACATGTTTTGCTTCAGTCAGCTTTCTCTCTGTTTTATCCTGCCAGTTTAGTCTGTCTTCTCCCTGGGGAGGCAACTGTAGGCTACATGATCTAGAAAATGGTTGTAATCCAAAGAGACACAATAAAAGGGAAGTTGTTATGTCTCACCTCACAGTTCTTTATATGAAAAAAAGTTTAACAGAAGGGATTTCATGTTTGGGAGTGGTTAAGATTGATACTACGTATGGGAAGTAGTATGAATACAACTAAATTTTATTAGGTTGCTGTTACACAAATACAACTTTTCTTCTTTATTGTTGTGGTTTTCATTGATTTGGTTGTTTTAAATGTTGATGATTTATTGATGATAAATGGCTGATGTAGCTACAAGAGTTGTTGGCTGGGAATTTTTCTTTGCTACAATATTGAAGAAACAAATGACTCCTAAGGGTTCATGACTTTTTGGTTTTAAATTTTATTTCCAGAAATTCTACGTGCTAAGCATTCTGCTTCAGAAATAAATAGTGAAGTTTGTATCTTGAGAGATACCTTGTTATTGTTTTTCTATTCTGGAGATTTACTGTTTATTTTTTATATTAAACTATTGTTGTCAGACAGGCTTGTATCCTACCTCTTTACAGTCCTTGTTAGATTTTGTCAATTTGCTTTGACAGCACGTCGGTCATTAGTATTTATCATTTCATACACAGGAGTCAGTGTTTGTAAACTAGTGCCTTGTTTTTATGCCATTAGGAGATTCTTGATGCAGCTGTAGACTTGAGGAGCCCCCTTCCTGGTAACTGTCAGGGAGCTGCAGACCCTGTAATGAGTGGCACTCAGCCCGGGCAGGGGGATGTGTGGCTGTCTGGGCTTTCGTCTGGTGCCTCGACGCTACAGTGTCAGTTTTGAATTTCTAATTGCCCAGAGTTGTTTTTGGTGTAAATCTTTTGTCTGGACAAGCAAAGAAGATCCCATCGTGGATCAGTGTAGGCACAGAAGTGTGATTGTATCCATCTTAGTAACTTCTTCTCATCCCGTGTCTGATGGATACAGGCATCTCATGTTCTGTTCTTGGACTCCTGTATCCTCAGGTCAACAATTGTTATTTTTAGTTAAGGTTGTCTTACAAACACAGGTCCTTTGCTTGTTAAACAAATGTAGTAAGAAATTACTCTGTCGTTCAGATGAACTGAGAATTGAATACTACAGTGAGATACCATATTCAGCAGAACAAAATCACATTCATTACTAGGGTGGCAGTCGGAAAGGCCAGTTGTATGTCTTGACCTTGGCGGGCTGGGCTGTTGCAGTGGTGTTCACTGTCGATGAAGGTGCGAGGCTGCGGGCACCTGTGCAAGGAGGTGTGTCTTCAGCCACAGCCTCTCCTGCCCAGGCTGCATAGTCCTAACAGCTCAGGCCCTTAACCTGAGATTTGAGCCAGTGTAGTAAGCTGTGATTTTAATCTGTTTTTCCAAGTCAGCTTTCTGTAGATAGTTTCTTGAAGGCTGATTTAATTCCAGGATCCCATAGATTGAAAAGACATCAGACAGGGCACTGGCACTGCATTGTTTGATTGCGCTTTTTCGTGGTTGCTTGAGTGATATAGGGCTTTTGGGAAAAAGATTTTTTCATCCTCAGGGACTTGGCTGTATAACTTCTCAGGGAAAGTATGTGATACTGATCAGAGTTCTTGCAACACAGTTCAGTAACTGAGTTATTTTGGGAAGCATGTGAGGTCCACAGAACGAAGGGAATGTGTTTCCCCAGCAAGTGGTGTTTTGTCACTAAATTTAGTGCAAGAAGCTAGTGTTTTTATCATATATTTAGAATTCCCTTCATCTAGAATATTGCATGAATAGTTTACCACATAGAGCTTAAAGTTAAAAATCTGGTAAAAAACCACTGAAACCTATAGTAAGCAGAATTAAGTAAGACTTTTAGGTACCATGAGTAACTAAGAAATACTTCTGCCCAACTATTGTCAAAGTTTGTCTTTGTCTTGCAAGTGAAACAAGTCCTCTCCTTACTATAGCATGTTCTGAGATAGAGTTGTGCTTGTCAATAGAAATTGAGCTTTTTTGTCAAGGAGGTGTTTGTACTAGAAGTGATCTTTTCTATTTTTCCTTCTCCAAACCTTGAATTAGCAAGATCAGAGAATGAACCTTGTTTTCTCCCCTAGAATTAATTTCAGCACTGTGGCAAAAATATAATGGCAGCCTTGCTGTCTCTTGTTAATTTTTTAACGATGTGTGTTAGGTATGTTTTTACGCTTTTGCTTAGCTGAGGGTAGTTATGCATCTGGTGTGGAAGGAGGACTCCCATGTAGGGGGTAGCAGCCTTTGAAAATGAAAGGATTTTCCATGTGTCCCAATCGTTGCTGTGCCCGTGCGTTTTTCCAGTTGTGTAGGCGATGGGAGGCTGTTAGCTCACTGGCTGCCTCCACAATATGACCAGCAGGGCCTTTGGAAGACTTCTTGAAACATGCTATTATCGCCTGCTTTGTGATGAAAAGAGGTCTTACAAATATCTTGAAATTTAAGCAGAGCTATTGTGGGTTTTTCTTTTGTGTGTGTATATGTGTTTGTCAGCCAAATCATTTGTTCAAAGTTAATCTCAATTACAGAGCATATTGTTCATAATCCCCCATGGCTCCAAAACAATACCAGAGTGTATGTCTGCTTGAATATATATTTACATACTTACATGTAAAATATGTTTGGTTGTATATATAATTTTACTTCTAAAGTGGTGATTCATGTTAAAGAGATGGATATTTCATGCAGGAATCCTGTCTTTTGAGCAGCACCATCCTCCATCCTAATGAAATACTGCAGGAAGGCCTGAATGGAATGAGCAGGGCTTTGATCCTGCAGCCAGTCAGTTGATGCAGTTCCCTATGCATAGCGCTGGGATTCATGCTAGCAAAATGGATGGTAGGGTAGAGTCTGGGGGGTTCAGCTTCTTGGAGACGGAGAGGTTTTGTGTGTCTTTAATTTTAATATCTACAGAATACCTCTGTTTTGCTTCTACTCCCTGAGCATAAAAGAACTGTTAGGCAGTAGTCGGAAAATCTAAATAAATCACAGATTGTATGTGCTCTGCACAATCCCTGCAAGAGAGCCCCAAGCTGCAGTAACTTCTTAGTGAACTGGGGGTGTAATTTAGTGGCATAGGAACTCCTCTAGCAAGGTGCCCCACACTTTTTCTTTTTACTGATTTCAGAGAAGGTGCTTATGCTTTCTAAACTGTAAGTATTTAGCAAGGGATCCCTTTAGTAAAATCTTGCTTTATGTCTGCTGAGACATTGCTGAGCAAAGCTGCTAAGTTCATGAAGTGTTTGTGGTGTAAATTTTTGCTCCATGGTGAATGCTGTAATCCTGTCACACTCAAGAGTGTAAAATTATGGTGGTATTACTGAGCTACTGTAGTCTCCTTTTTGCTGTTTATTGGATCTAGGCATGTTCCTTGAGTAAGTTAATGTTATTCTATTTTATATGGGTGTTTGTATTTTTTTCCTTGTGCTTTCTTTTTAACTCTGGGTTTCCTGGCTCTATATAAGCAGTTTGCTTCCTTCTACCCCTTGCTGCCCACATTGCAATAGTAAATTGGTGTTCTATTTCAAGAGTGTCTCTCCTGTCAGTCTGATAAGATCGTACCACCAGGAAGGCATAACATTATAATCCCAAGCACAATGTGATACTGTTCATTTCAGCTCTTGTACTTGTCAGAGGGACAAGAAAAAAGGTCATGCATAGGTGGAAGGTGAGGCTAGAAGTGAAGATAGTTGGAGATAAAACACTTTGCTAAAAGAGATAAATCCTGCATAGGGACATTTCAGTTTGTAATCAAGGTATTATCTAGAAATGAACTTTGAAAGCTGGTTGGGGTGTCCTGAATAATACTATCAGGCTATAAAGCTGACATAGGAAATACAGAACTGTAGTATGCATTTGTGATGGAGGAGAATATTTTGTCCTTCATTTTTTTCTTAGATTTGATGTCACATTTGAAAATATGGTCATAGTACTACTATAGATAAGAATAATAAGGTTACTCTACAAGGAACATCTATAAGAAACATGAGATTTCTGGTAATTCTAAACTTGCTAGATTTTACTAGA
Source organism: Lepidothrix coronata (assembly GCF_001604755.1). Lineage (NCBI taxonomy): Eukaryota > Metazoa > Chordata > Aves > Passeriformes > Pipridae > Lepidothrix > Lepidothrix coronata. Next base: position 325,994 of record NW_016690425.1, read on the forward strand.
AGAAATGAGTGCTTTCCAGAAAAAGCCTCTGAAATGAGAAAAAATTTAAGGCATGCCTTAGGGTAAGGGGACTCCAGCCCCTTAAAAGAATCCCAGCAATTACCTACCTGCCAACTTTCCAACAAGATAAATGGAAGCACTGTAGCTTGAAGGTGCCTTGGTTTGAATGAGGTGCAGTAAGTAAAGTCTCTCTGTTCTTTACAGGCATCATAGATCTGATAGTACTTATAAAAGAAGAATAGAGTTGGTGCCCTGCTGACTAAATTGTCCTCTAGAGCTTCTTTGTTAACTAGGCTGTATGCCTAAACCGCTGTGAATTTCTCTTATTAGTAGGCTTTTTAATAGCTTTACATATGGATATGCTAAGTAAATGCAAGTGTATCCATGTAATTTACGGATATAATGTGTACATGTATAGTATTTTATATATAAATAAATGTTTATGATGTGGAATTTGCACAACTTCATTACTGTTCTGTTAAAATGAGGTAAAAGCAAGCATTAAAATACTAATAATAGGTGAACAGTTAATCGACTTCTGCTCTTTCTGTCCGGGTGTTTCACATAAAGTCTTTCTTCTGCTTCTCTTTAATTTCCTAATTAGTTTTTATGGATAACAGAGGTGTTTCTAAAGCCTTTGTATGCTGGAAGTTTCCCAGTTGCTCGCCTACTCAAGCTTTCTACATCAGAGGACTAAGTGAGGCCTCAAAGTGTATGTAAGGAAAAAAACCAAAAGCCCAACCAAAAAAACCCCAACCCAAACCAAAAAACCACTCTGTGCAGGACAGCTGATATTTCTCATTTTGCCCACTGTAATACAAGGTAGGAGGTTGTATAGCACAACCCAGGCTTCCAGAGAGGCAACAACCTTTCATGCCATCCTGAGAGCAATCTCATTCTTGGCTTTCTTGATGGGTCTGATGAGTGAACACTACCATAGCATACTCAGCAGATGAGCTGATTGTGAAGTTCCCCATTCCTGGGAGGAAATCCCAGTGCTTGCACAAGGCTCTGGGGGTGTGCTGAGCCTGCCAGTGTGCTCCCTCAGCCTGTGCTACGGAGGGTGGCATGGCTTCACTCTTTAAATAGGCTGGCGTCATGCAAGTTTTTCTCTTTCTTTGGGAAAAGTGAATTTCATTCCTGTCCCCGAGTTTTGCCTTAGTCTGGGAACAGCAGATAATTTCATCATGGACAGTGCTGCTTCATGGCTTTTTCATTATCCTGGCAAATTCATTTTTTGAAGTACCTTGAAGTACCAGAAGTTTCTTGCTGAAACAAATGAAGGCTTTACTCCACATCCTTTTAAAATCTTTGTTACTCTAAATGTTAACCTGTGTGGTTTTTATATCTTCTATCAGTTGGGTGCCTATCTGGTTTTTTAAACAGAATTTTTATTCCTTTAGAATAGGCTCTATTCTGCTGCCTTCAGTTTTCAGGGGTTTATTACATGCTTTTTAGCAACATTTGTTTTATCAGCACTTCCTGCAGCATTTGTTACACATCACGACAGCAGCGATTTGATTCCATTTAGAAGAATACCATATTATCTATGGAAAAGCAGTAATTGCTTACCTGTTTGCCAGATACATTCTACTATGAAAAATGTCTACTGATGCTCTGCACAGTACCAAGTAGTGTTATTTCTTGTTTACATTTTCTACAGTTAATAGTTTCAAAAAAGAAATAATGAAAATAGTATATTGCCCATTTCACAATTAAATTTCCATTTGTAGGGATTTGGAAGTGTACTCTCGAATGAATACGGCTTCCACACATAGACCAAAGTTTCAGATTTAATTTTTGCATTTCTTGTGCCTAATGAAATACACGTACAATTTCATGCTCATCAGAAAAAGCAAAATTTAACTGTGGTGAGAGTTGTTCTCGAAGTGTTTGTGGAAATTCATTGGAAATAAGGTCTGCAAGATGTTCTGCAGAGAGCTAAGTCAGGTAGGCCGTATTTACTAACCTAATGGACAAGGAGGAATAACATGTAGTATTCCAGGTGGCTTCTAAGGGGTATTATCAGTGCTTAACCCTTAATCCTTCTCTTCCCATGCCTTGGAAGACTATGTCTGTCTGTTGTGGCAGACTGGCCGTGAGCCTCCCTCCTAATGGAAGTAGTCATCATCGGGCAGGACTCTAACTCAAAGTACACCATGTGCATTTCATCCATGTTCTGTCACTTCTAAAAAACTTTATTTTTTGTTGTGAAAATTAGGCAGCACTAGGACTTTGCTTCCTGAGCTTTTTGCTCAGGCAAAGCCCAGTTCTTTTTATGCTACTTGGACAAAGGGTCCTGTCGTCTATGGTGCAACCACTTCTTTGAGCCAAACAAGTGAAGTCCATATCAGCCAAAGTAGCACACTCTGTTATCCCAGTTATTGGAAGCCTCAGAGGTCATTTAATGACCTGTTTTATATGTGAGGTAGCTCTCTGTCTCTCGTTTGTGCTTTAAATTGCTAATAGAAATAGTAACATACTCCTTAACTTGTACCTTGCCAATAGCTACAGAAGCACAGCTATTGGCACTTCTCAGTTTGTATGAGCTCTTTCTGTGATACTTAGGAATTAACATTTTTCCTGACATTTGGGGAGCATGTGCTTGCTTTGTCACAGCATTGTTGGTTTTTCATATCTGATCTTAAAATTATTTAAAAAACCAAATTACTCCCACAGATTCAGAGACCAGTATAACTCCACTGTTACAGCTTCAGGGAGTATGTCCAGTAGTTCGTAGTTAGAATTCAGTTGTACTGTGACCTACAAAGGAAGTTCCTTATTGAAAATGCAGCAGTTATGAACTGAAATGGAGTAACTGTTTAGCAGTTCTTTCAGATGAAATTGAAGAGAAACTGTGAGCTGTACACTGGTATTTGATGGACCTGTAGAAGCAGCCTTCAGTGCTCCTTGATGGCCAGCAGGTCCAGTCCTGCTGCTGAGGACAGGGCCTCTTATCATGTCTCTGCGAAGGAGCTGCATGGGAGTGTTAGGAGGGCTGCGTATTTTACACCCTTCTCTCAATGTGATAATGGCTTAGAGTGAAGTGTATAAGCTGTGATTGTAACGGTAGCAAACCACAAAATTAAATGCTGTGTTAAAGTGAAACTGATGTATCATTTTCATTAGTTTTGGTATGCTCAGGCAGAATTTGTGGGATTAATTTTGAAAGCTTAATCCAGATGGAAAAGGTTAAATTCAATGCTGAGTGAATTGGGTTCCAATTCATCTGTTGCCCTTGCTTGTTCTTTTTCTCAAAAGAATTAGAGATTAAGTGGAGAATTGTGCGTACTATCCTTGTTTCCTGCCATCATTTAACTACATGAACCAACATTAAAGACAACCTCTCAGTTATCTGCTGCAATAAGTAAACGAATGGACCTCATTGCCATGCCAGTCTTGAGTCCTGTGGCCTTGAGTATTAGTTCATGCAACTACTTATGTTCTTTTTTCCTTTTTCCTCAGGATTTATCTGGATCAATTGACGACTTGCCGACTGGAACTGAAGCAACCCTGAGCTCAGCTGTTAGTGCATCAGGCTCTACAAGCAGCCAAGGGGAGCAGAGCAACCCTGCACAGTCTCCGTTCTCCCCTCATGCTTCTCCACATCTCTCTGGCATCCCCGGGGGCCCTTCGCCTTCCCCCGTAGGCTCACCTGTTGGAAGCAACCAGTCAAGGTCTGGTCCTATTTCTCCAGCAAGTATTCCAGGTAAGTTCGTTCCAACAAACAAAATTAAACCAATAAATAGGTTTATTAAATTCATAAATAAATACTCCTATATTCCAAGTTAACTTATTTTCTAAGAATCCTGCATTTTTAGGGCACTTTTCTGAAAAAAATGCAGGAGTAAATTCCATCTAAACTTCAGCTACCAAGCCCTCAGAGTGCTCAAAGTTCTGAACTTGACTCCACATAACTGTTTGATAAATGTTTTTATCATCAACAAGTGTGAATACTTGATTGTAGTTTTTGTATTTGGTTTGTGTGTCATCTGTCATAGATTTCTCTCTATTATTTACAGAGTCCTTTTTCAATTCTAACTGTATATTTTTGTTGGGTTTGACTCTTGAGCTTGTATGGTGGTTACAGACCTGCAGGACAAGGTAGAGATTTTCCAATCCCATATTACAACAGTGTAATTTTGGACATGAATACAGAATATTGTAGGAGATATTTCTTAATATTTGCAAAGGTTAGCAAGTTACTAGGAATTCAATCCCACCAATAATAACTGGAATACCAGTGGCATGCTTGCCACTCGCTCTCTTGTGCAACATTCATGTACATTCAGAAATTTGTGGAAATCTGTTAAGATACCCAGAAGAAAAAAAATTGCATGTGTTAATTGTAATTCTTACCCATCTGGCATGTTACTTGTAGGAATTCAGGCAACAATGTGTATTTGGTGTTTCAGATGAGTTTATTCTCTTTTTGATGCTCAAGTTTTTTATTATTTTCTGACATTGTGAATACTAGGGGAATTCCTAAGAGTACAAGAGTGCTGACATTACCCTAGGGATAACATCAGTTGCTGACAAAACCACAAAATAATAAACATGGAGCTCAGTTAAAAGAAACAAAAGCAGTGGTACCTTTTCATTAGATGACTTGAATGTTGCTGTAAACCAAGTGCAGATTAAAATTCAGTGAGTAGTGTGTGTTTTGGTATTCGATACAAAGGTATCTGTGTAAAATGTTTGTGCCTGTTTGTATACAGAGTTAAAACTAGATAAGCCAAGGGAAGTAAGCTCAGTACACACAGGAATGTTGCACGCTAAGTGTGGCCTGAGCATGTCAAGCCCTGATACTGTGTGCATACCCTGCAGTTATTTCTTCCGCCACTCTGACTGGCAGCACATTCTCAGGTGGAGCAGGAATAATGGGGACAGAGTCAGGACTAGAGTATTTGCTTTATATGCAGTGTGGTAGCTTTGTATTTGCAAGGTAGTTCCCAGTATATGATGCAGAAATCAATCCCTGTTGTTGAGTGAAGCCAGGTAGTCCACCTGGAAAGGTGACATTTTCCCACCGTCAGATTCAGGCAAGTCAATAGATTGTCATTTTAGGAGCCTGACTGCTGAATAGGGAAAGAATGTTGAGACGTTGAAAATATCTTTATTGTAGCTGTGATAGGTAAGGATGGGAATAAGACAATGGGAAATAAGTAGGGGAAAGTAATAACTTTTATGAAACCAATTAATCCCTATGGGGTAAAAATAGAAGGGATGTGGGCTCAGAGGTCAGGGTCAGAGTCACTTCATCATTTCAGCTGAGCCCCAAAAGGTCATTTTTGTAACTCTCCTAGTGAAAAGCATTGCCTCTTCATACAAACTGTTCCACCATTTTGCACAGTGGTTTTTTAGTCTGCTGTGGAAACACAAAAGTGGTTCTTTCTCAGGGAGGATTTTTATGAATGACGCTAAATCAAAATCGCCTACCACTGTTTCCCTGTCATAGACCAGCTCTTGGTCTTTGCAGCTCTTCTGCTAAAGGTGAACTCCCAGGCATGAGCTAACGTGGAGCTCTCTGGAGAGGAGACGGACAGCTGCAGTGGCATCGCTGCTGATGCTGGTGCTGCGTTTCTCAAGCTACAAAATGACACTGCTAAGGCTGCTGTTTAAAACCCTGTGATTAGTGGCATGCCACTGGGTGCTGGGGCTTTCAAGCTGTATGAATTAGACTGTGCTTTCACCTGTGTTCCCATCATTGTGCTCATCATGAGGACTTTGGTAGCTTTTGTCATCAGCCAAATTCATGAGACCCTATGAAAAAGTAGCACAGAGCTTGTTTGCATTTCTGTGGCTGTTTGCAGTGTTCAGGTTGTGGCCGTTTTTAAACACAGATTGTGTACTACAGCACCTTGCCTATAATAATTTTTTTCACTGCTATTTTCCTCTCCGTTCTCACCCTACCCTTGTTTGCTCTGACCTCATTCCTCTCCTATTACCTCCTGCAATGTTGTGCCACAGCTTCTCAATGTGACATAGATTGGCTCTTTCAATCATTCTCTCTCCAGCAAGTCATTGTAAAATGAGCAGCTGTTGTGTTGCTGATAGCTATGGCTAGGGAAAGCCAAAATGTTGCAGGGGGTTCTTGGTGGGAAGGCCGTTAAAAGAAAGGTGTTGCTTTCCCAGGGTTTACTGGAAGAGAAGCATCCTTTTCCCGATGCCTCCTTCCTTGCAACAAAATTGAAGACTAATTTAACATCAAAAGGGCAGACAAACAAACAGCCCCCCATTAAACCTCTCAAATAGCTGATTCTCTTCTACTGCCTGTTTAAGCTGTCTCTGCACCCCACCGCAACCCTGCCACACCACAAATTTTACAGGAACAGCCTGGCACAGGCAGCACTGACATTGGCACGTCCCTAGCTCAGTGGGCATTTCCTTCCTGTGCTCTCTGAAATACTGGATGGATATTTTGTGTGGTAAGTGGCACACACATATACAGCCTTTGTTTCCATTCGCATTACTGGAATAGATTGAGGAGATTAAGTCCTAAGAGCAGAAAAAGCAACTTGGATGGCTTTTGTTCAGAAAGGTAGTTTTCTCTCAAAATGGTAACATTTCTTGTTCAGACACGCGTTCATTACAGAGCTGAAATCCTACTCTTCTATGGTTTTTACTGATTTAAAATGACATTGTGATTTCCTGTTAAGTAGATCATTATTCTGCTTTGCCAGAAATCCTCATCCCTTTATTTTGTAGCCCTCTTTATAATTAGGGTACATGGTCTTCCAGAGAATGAGCCGAGGTGCCCTGCACTGCTTTGGGTCTTGAACTGCCTGATTCAACCCTAAACCATTAGTGGAAGCTGATGCAGCACATCATCAAAATGCACTGCTGTTGCCAGAAGATTTAGTGGCTGTTAATTTCACTTTTCTCTTTTTTTTTTTCTTTTCCCTCCTGCTCCAACCATTCCAGTTTACTAACAAAGCAAAAATGTAAATAAGCTAAGCTCTCCTTTCTCCCCCCATCCCCAATTTTGATCTCACTGGCCAAAGGCTTTTGTCAGCTCTTTCTCCCTTGCGGTGTAAGCAGCAAAAATTTTTAATATTAAGAGTTCTGTGGAAGATTGCTGATAGGCCAGGAATCCTTTAACCCATGATGGACAAGCACATTTTGTACAAGTTAATAGATTCTATTATTTTTAAACCCCTACAGTTATTTTTACCTGTATAGAAGAGAAGGGTGTGCTATACTAAGAATGAATAGCAAATGCTGCCTTTAGAAATATGTAAATATATTTTTTTCACAGAGATTAGTATTTTGACTTGTGCTTTTAATGTTACATGTACTTTCTGAAGAAACAACCTTAATTTCACTCTGTTAAATGTCAACTACATTGTTGTTTTTATTACGATTGATATCTTCTTTCACTGAGGATACGGATGAAGTTATAATTTTCATAAAGAAATCCATTTGTGGATACTCTGGCTTGGGAATATTATTGCTAGTCTTCTTAATTTATGCTAACCAGTGGTCAGTACCCTCTTCTGATTAAAAAGACCCTGAATTTTTAATTCTGATAATTACATGAGTCAACAGATGTGTTCCATTCAGTGTTCAACTCTACTTTCTGCAAACCTGGAGGTCTTCCACACCTGTATTGATCAGCTAGATGGCTTGAATTCCAGGACCTGTCAGAATTACAGCATTACAGCCAGCACTCCAGGCAAAAAAAGAAGCAAGAATGGGAATGGGATACCCAGAGAGAACGGTAACAGGAATTCTTGCCTTGGTGTGGATGGTAGTCAGTGTGTGGCTAGACTAGAGTGATTTAAATGCTGAGAGAAGAAAAACATGAGAAATAGTCAATCATAGTCCAAAGGGACATAGTACTGCAAAAATCTGAAGAGGAGTGATGCTTTCTTTCATGCCTTATAAAAAGAGAGACCTAAGACTTGAACTGTTTCCAGAAGTTGCTACAGTAACACAAGCCAATAGGACAGATCTTGTTTTAAACAAGAATTTGGAAAAATCTTTTCCTTGGGATTGAGCTATCCCACATACTTACCCCATGAACCACCACTACTCTAAAATTATATGTCACAGACTCCTTTTAAACATTGTTTGAGGGAGACAAGACTACCATATGAAAGTGATAAACGCTGTTTAATGTCTTTGTCGGTGACATGGAGAGTGGGATCGAGTGCACCCTCAGTGAGTTTGCCAATGACACCAAGCTGTGTGTTGGTTCAATATGCTGGAAGGAAGGGATACTATCCAGAGGGACCTGGGCAGGCTTTAGAGGTGGGCCTGTGTGAACCTCATGAACATCAACAAAGCAAAGTGCAGGGTCTTGCACCTGAGTCAGGGCAATCACAAGCACAAGTACAGGCTGGGCAGAGAATGAATCAGGACTGGCCCTGGGGAGAACTTGGTATTGGTGGATGAGAAGCTCAGCAAGACAGCAATGCGCATTGCAGCCCAGAGAGCCAGCTGTATCCTGGGCTGCATCAAAAGAGGCACAACCAGCAGGTCAAGGAAGGTGCTTCTTCCCCTCTGCTTTGCTCTGGTGAGATCCCACCTGGAGTGCTGCATCCAGTGCTGGGGACTACAACACAAGAAGAAGCTATGTTGTAGCGGGTCCAGAGGAGGGCCACGAAATGATCAGAGGGCTGCAGCACCTCTCCTATGAAGATAGGGTGAGAGAGCTGGGGCTGCTTAGCCTGGAAAAGAGCAGGCTCCAGGGAGACCTTATAGCAGCCTTCCAGTACTTAAAGGGGGCTTACAGCAAGTCTGGAGAGGAACTGTTTAAAAGGACATGTTTTAAAGGACAGGGGAAAAATGGCTTTAAACTGAGAGAGGGTTTAGATTAGATTTTGAGAAGAAGTTCTTCGCTGTGAGAGTAGTGAGGCACTGGAACAGGTTGCCCAGAGAAGCTGTGGATGCCCCATCCCTGGAACTGTTCCAGGCCAGGTTGGATGGGGCTTTGAGCAACCTGGTCTAGTGGAAGGTGTCCCTGCCTGTGACAGGGGAGTTGGAACTAGATGAACTTTAAGGTTCCTTCCAACTCAAACAATTCTGTAATTCTGTGAATTTGTAATACTATGTGCTTCTTGAAGTTTTAGATATCGTAAAATAATTGCAAAACCACAGAGGGAATTATATCCTTGTGAAATGGATATGATACCCCTGTCTAGAAAGATTATTTTAACACATCTATCAATGTTTCCCCCCTGGCTTTTCCGGAGGCAAAAATCTTGCAACAGCTTGTTGCAAGGAAGATGCATGCTGTTCATTGGCATCCAGACCAGAAAAAAACAAAACACAAAATGCCATTGACGTAGCTATGTTCTTAATCACTGCTAGTGCACAAAACATCTATTCAGCAGTTTTGGAAATCTAGAATGCTTACAAATGAAATATGTGAATGTTTCACATAGTAGTAGTTTAAAACCCTTTCTTTTGAATGGTTTGAACAATATTTAGAGTTTTTCTATGTTTTCAAAGGATGAAAAAAATAAGCATATTATAAGACGCTCTAGCTCAAGGCATTGCTTCTAGCATGGGAGCATCTAACCCATGATACCAGTTAGAATTCAGCCCAGGTCACAACTGATGTCTCAAGCCTTCATGAATTAACTAAATAGTCTCAGTTTAGTTTCATGAGGAGAGCTGATACTACAGAAGGCACTCCTATCACACTTGCAGTCTGGCCACAGAGATCAAGGAGGTGTCCTTCTCTGTAAAGGTGGTTTTCCCAGAACAGGTGCAGAAGACAGAGACACGCTGTTGAAGTTCTTCCTATTAGGTTTTCCTGATGACAGAGAGTTTCTTATTCCGGCACCATCAACCTGCTGTTTTTTACTGGCCCAAAGTTAAGCATCAGATAGAAAAACAGTAAATCACCAAAACCAGCATGCCCTGTGGTGGTTATTTTTTAGGGGTCATTTATGGGCTTTAGTTTTAAGTAGTTTCAGTTGCTTCATATCCGGTATATAAGTGTTTATATCTCTGTGTAAGCCGGAGACAAACATTTCTGCCGCATGCACTGAACCTCCTGAGGGGTCTGGGGAGCACAGCACTGAGAGTTGTCCAGCACCTTATAAAAGCTTTGTGTAAACCTCCAGCAGATGGCCAAATCAGTGGTGCTCACATCCCCATAGCTGTGCTCTGCCCCATATCTGGTGTGTCCTCTTTGTTGATTCCTGCCAGGCCTGTTTTCATCATCCTGGCAATGGCCGAGCAGCCAGCATGGCAGGGCATCTGCTGCTGTGGACACTGTGGCAGCATGCATATGACAGGCCACTTCTTGTAGCTCTGTGAGTCATTGGTAGCACCGTGCTGGTTTAAATCCATCTAGAGTATGAGGGCTGTTGAAATCCAATTAAAATATTTGCATAATTATGCATGTGTTCTGCTTCACATAATAAAATTCAAATATACTTAAACACAGCCACCAAGATTTTACAGGTATGTTTGTTGTTAGTTTCAGATGTATGCTTTAAGGCCATCCTTGGACAATTATTGTTTACATTTGATCATTAACCTTTTCATTTCTTTCTAACTTTTTTTGCTCAACCCACATATGTTTTTGTCAAGAAAATTAAAGCGACATGTACTTGTTTTTGAACATTTGGGGTTTTTTTACTCTGTCATTACTTGGCTACACAAACATGGATTGTCTCTCTTTGTGTTGGCAAATAGGGCATTAATTTGTGTTTTATCATAAGTGAAAAGGTTGTCTTTCACTCACTCGTCCCTTGCAATACTAAGCAGTGATTGATGAGCAAATGGGAAAAGTCTCTCACATCTCTATCAGTGTGTTTTTGTTGTTGTTGACAGATGGTTGTTATACCTAGATAAAATAGAGCGTAAATGTCGTAATTGGTTTGGTTTCTGTGATAGGATAGGCTGTTGCAGTTTTCAGTTTTTCAATGGACTATGTATCACTGCCATTAGAGATATTTAAAGCAGCTTTCATGCTTCATAGTTAGTGTCAGACTTGGCTAGACGGATACGTGGTGTGTCCCTCCTTAGACTAAGGAATCTGAACAATTAAAAATATGGCTTGAATTAATTCTGTCCCAGCTAGAAAATAGCCACTTAGCTTCAAAAGAAGAGCATTTTCACTACTTCCAAATAATATTTTTTTAAAAAAATGAATGAAAAACAAGGTATCCTTTCTCCTTCTTTGAGAAAAAATTCATGCATGTTGAGCTGCAGCTTGAAAGATTTGAGCGTCCCTTTGACAGCATCGCTCTCTAGGTAGATATGGAAGTCAAATTGCAAAGTAGGTTTTTAGAAAGCAAACACAAAAGAACAATTCACTCCGTTGGCAAGCTTTTCTGTTTGTTCCCCATTTCCAGATAACAGTGGACTCAAATTGTTGTGATGTGTTGATTGATTACAGCCGTTAAGTTTCTTAGTAATCAGTTTCATCACTTATTCTCAATTCATGCTTGCACCTTTGATTTCTCTTCCACAACAGGGTGATGTAGGTTGTCGTTGACTAATGAAGAACAGAATTGGTTTCGGCGTGAGACAAACGGAATGCCGACACCAATCCCAAAATGCATTAATCTTTAATAATCCACATCTGCATGTTTATAAATGATATAACCAGGGGTTGCTAATGTTGATACTCCCCCTTCCAAACAGAAGCTGACATAGGACTTGGTGTTTGCAAACTGCCTGAGACGCACGTGGCCGCGCGTGGTACGTGTGACCTTGTAGAGGGAGCTCGCCAGATGAAAGTTCTCGGTTGATTAAAAATACATGAAGAATTACTTCGCTTATGCACCAGTCTTTGGAGCTTATCGTTGTCGGGCAAGATGAAATATGGCATGATAGATCTTGTCTTCTAGGGAGATCAGACCCACCAAATGGTTTTTGGAAGCAGGTTTGCCACAAGGTGCTTTTGTCCTTTATGCATTCAATTTGCCCTTTTCTCCCCTGTCCCTGAGAACCATTGAGAACAGGGCTGTGTAATTTGCAATATAATGCAATAAGAAAAACTAGATTAGCTAAGAGTTTGTTCCTTTTGAGGGTAGTATTAGTGAGAGCACATACACTTTGCTACTAAAACACTCGTTAATCACAGGCAATGACGTAGTATGAGGAGTAACAGGCAGGACTAGCTAAATAGTTCATTGCCACACAGCACTGCTCCAATGTCCACCTGCTTGCTAAACCTGAGAGAGCCGGGAAGAGCAGGGAGGACTCAAACTCCGTCATTGATGGTCTTCCGAGTTAATGCTGCTTGATGATGAGTATTTATTCTGAGAAATTCTTACATGTAGCTGGATCAAGGGAAAAGAAATACAGATAAGAAACAGCAATTTCAGTTCACATTCACCCGTTCTTTTCTGCATGTATTTACGCTGCAGATATCACAAATGAAAACTGATATACGGTTTGTTTAGGATTTGGCAATGTTAAAGTTAGGAATTAAGATTTTTATTAGGTGACAAATATTAGAAATGTATGTCTCCTACATCTGTTGTGCTTCTTGGGCTCTTAAATTCAGTTGACACCATGAAGAACAGCTTAGAGAAAAAAAATCTCCTCATAGTTATAAATGTAGTCTAGAGAATGAGCATTGCTAATGAAAAATTGTTCCTTTTGGAACTTGGATTAAATCCCTGAGTGGAATTCTGTAGTTCTAAGTTTCAGGTGTATGGCAGGGTAGGTTTCATTTCTGGAAGGAAGAAATGAGCCAAATGTAAGAAAGAAGTACTACTGTCTGCTTTGTTAGGAGCTTTTAGATATTTAGCACTTGCATCAGTTACAATTTTATATTCTGGTTAATTGACATAAAGAAATTGAGAATGGTTTTTCACTAGCTGAAGTATGTGCTTTTTGCATTAACAAACATGTAATGATGCGTCCCAAGTAATTACGGATTACTAAATCCATACAACCCTTTGCAATCTCCTACTTCAGTCTAAATGCAAGCAAAACTGCCATTTTTATGGAAGGCTTAAAAGGACAGAGTGAAGAAAACACAGTATGATTACAGGGTTTGGATCATTCCCTAAAGAACATAGACACTTTCCCAGCGGTTTGCAGAAATTTAAGAAAATATAATTTACAAAATCTAAAAGCAATTCAGAGACCCCATAGAGGTGTGAGAGATGGTGCTGGCAAGCTGTGGCCACAGCCTCTCCCAACCCCTCTCATACCAATTCACGCTGTCTCTTTGGAGGGACGTGGTGACACAGAGTGCAAAATGTGTGGAGGGGTGGTTAAACGAGACTTTAGAGGGGGGAAAAAAAGAAATTAAGTCAGTGGCTGAGCTTTGAAGAAGTCTGTCTAGTGCAGAGCAGCAAGCGAGTGGGGAAGAAAGGAGCAAGCACCTCATCTAATCTTTCTCCTGGGGACCCAAGTGGACAAATTGGCAACCCTGTTCACAGCCTTCCCCCCCCCACCCTTTGTAGCGTAAGAACTGCTAATCGGATCCATGCTGCTGCAACTGTGGTTAGTTATTAACAGAATAAAAGCAGATTTCTTCAAAAGAACGGGTTAGGGAAAACGGCTCTACAAAATTGCAAGGTTGTTAGAATCTTAAATGCACAGCAGTCGTTTTTTTCCTATTCTGAATTAGGCGATGAATACGGCCTTTCATCTGTCACTGTGCCCATTTCTTCAGAAGACAGCCAAACATTAGGCTTCTCAAACGAAATAAAAAAAAATTGTTTGAAAGAGGAAAAATATTGGGGAGCAGGAAGAATAGGAAAATGAGAAGGAGAAATCAGGTTTTGTTTTTATTAATTTGGCCTGGTGAGAGAAATACGAGCTTGCCTGCTCTATTCAGTTCCTGTGTGCCAGCTGCTGTGAGCCACCATTTCTGAATGCAGGGATTAGAAAAGATTTAACTGGTTGCTATCCTGGGCTGCGCCATGCTGGATTGGCCTCCAGCAGAAATACACTGGGCTGGAAATTCTCCCAAGCTTAATGAAAATAATGCATTAAATGGATGGGGAGTTAGGCAGAGGTGAAATCAGAAAGAATTTCATTCCTCCAAATGAAACTTCTCATAACTGTAAAGTGATATTACAAGTCTGGAGTGGGTGTTACTGAGGATAGAAAAGCAGTGATTCCTAGATTTAAACTGCCTTATGTCTTCACTTATACAAATAAATAAACGGTGCATCCTTAATTTTGAAGAGCTCTAGTGCTTTCACAGTTTGCAGCGGGATTTTGGAATTTGTTGGAGAGGAATAGTCCTCAGGCAGACAGGTGCTTGCTATAACCTACTGGAAAGCCACTCATTATCCAGGTGAGTCGCAGCTTTTTGAAGATTCCCATTGACAGCTTGCTTTGGGCTTGTTTCCAAAATCTCAGGAGAAAGTGCTTAACTTTGATCCAAATGCAGAGGTGACTTCTGGATGGGGCATAGATGAAACAGACCCTCGTGGCAGTGTCTGCTGCTGCTTTCCCTTCCCCTCTGGAGCAAAATGAGCTTTGGCCCTGGAGGGCAATATATTTGCTTTCCTGCCCCTTGACACCAAGTCCATTGTCAGTGCAGGCAGTACTAACAATTATTTCACTTCCTACTCAGTGTGGCACTGAGCAAAGCCAGAAGGTTTAGTCTGAGTGTGCTTGACTCTCTGTATCCCAGCACAGCCACAGCTGCTGTATCTGAAAGGGTCCTCATGTCTCAGGCCTTTTAAAACATCTGCACTCAGATTACTGCATAGATATGAGGAAGTTTTAATATTTTCTGTGTCTTAATCTGAGAGGATATGCAGACAGCCCCTGGTTTTTACTGGAATGAATAAGTCATTTAAAAAATGCTGTTGATACAACAGGAAGCTTGGCTACAATGCATAAATTAAGGAAGAAAATAATCTTTGTTCTTAAGGGGTCATAGGCTTTGTGAGATGAAGAGATAACACAAAACACATGACCAGTTTCGTTTACGCTACCCATCAAAAAATTTCTTTCCTTTGAGGTCATTTTGCCTCACTTTAAATTTCCTGAAAAGCTCATTTGAAACGCTCCCATATAGAAGCCTACTTATGTTCTTTCATTTCTGATGTAGGGATCTGAGACCCAGAATGTCCCTTCTGGTGTGTAAGCCTTTACTGTCACATCTACTGTGTGATGATTATCCCATTATTTTATCAGATTTCATCTTAATCACTAGATTTTCAGGACCTCATTATTCCTAAAAGGAAGTTGTTTCAAATTCCAGTAATGGTTTGATTATCATCCTACACATCATGATCTTTTTCCTCCTTGATATTTAGCTGCAAATGTATTTTTAGAAAGAAGTCACAAAATCACAGCTTCAGTTTTTGTAATACTAAATAATACTTGCTCTTTGAGCCTCCTGTCATGTCATGCTGGTAGATGGTTCCCATTCCAGCTAACTTTTAGACTTTCTACGTTTGTCTGTATGAAGGCTCACCAGTGACACATCAGCAGGGATGTTGTGTTGTCTTATCTCTACTGGAAACAGTCCTCCTAACTCATCCTAGTAATAAATTTGTTTCTTTTGGTGGCACATTAAATGGTTAGTTACAACTGTTCGTAAGTTACAACCATTTTAGGTCAAAAAATACGGTCAGATTTTTCTTTCCTTTTCTTCTCCCATTTCTACCTTATAACCTACAGCTCTTCCATTACAAAAGGCCTGTTTCTGTGAATATAAATGTTTGAATTTTTGATACTCCAACCCGAAAGGTGATCCAAAGGGTTTCTTAGGTAGTATTTTTATCATCTTTTATATTGACTAAAATTCCCTGCTTTGTGATCAGCCAATATCATTAAATCCAATTCTAGCTCTTAATTCCTAAATTATATTGGGAATTGTCCCAAAGACAAGCTACAAGATCTTTAATTTCTGCCTTTCCTTCAGCCTAGTGTTCCCCTTTTAACACAGGCTATAATCAGTCCCCCACCCTCCTGTTTGCCAGTTCCTCACACACCTTAAAATTCTTATGCTGATATCCCTCCTTCCACCCTTAACTAGTAATTTCCCAGAGAGAACCTGTTAGCACTGAAGTGCTTTCTTGATTCAATTGTTCAGGCATAGTTCTGTGAGGTGCTATGCAGCTGCTACAGGGTATTGCAGCTGAGCATCCTCCAGTGTCATTACGGTGGTGGGAGCAGAGAGCCCTCAGCTTGTTTCAAAATGTTACTGATGTGGACTGTAATTGATTGTAAGGACCCCTCCTCAGCAGTATATCAAAGGGTCTGCTCTTGCTTGCTTTGTTGGCTCTGAGGAATTTACCTTTTACAGTTTAACTGCATGGCTGTAGTCATAATGTAATCACTGTTTAGTACTTTTGTCAGTCCATTTCTTCCAAAGGTGCTGTGCAGTCTCTCCTGACTCAATTTGAAGTGTAGATTTTCAAAGTGCAAAATGTTTAAAAGCAATTCACATAATTTAAAAAATAGAAAACCAGCTTACAAATATGTTATTAAGCATTTTTAAATTTTCTTACCTCTTCAGCTGACCGTTGGGTTTTTTTTAGTAGCAGACACTATATTACATAGACTACTGGTTTTGGTAGCTTTAACAACTAATTTTACTAGATAGCTATATGTATTTGAACAGTGTTTTGGTCTTTTAAATAAAGGGGAAAGAAATAGTGTGGCAGCTTCTATCCTTTTGATGCACATTATTGCATTTTCTGTGATTTTGCATAATAAAAATAGTGTGAAACATCCATAGTATTCACTTTGGATAAGTTTTGGCAGGTGGAGTATCTCACCAATGTGGCAATAGTGCTGTACAAAACATGGGAAAAGGTCATCCCCGTTTAAACGTCCATCTGTGTATCATTGGCTCAAAAGAGGCAGTAGTCTGTCAGTGAAAAAAAGTTATTGGATTTTTTTTTATGTCTTAAATAGCTGTAGAATTTATGTTAAAAAAGAAGAGAAGTTGTTTTTCTTTTGTCGAAGTTTCCCTTCCCTAATAAAATACAGAAGTCTGTTAATGTATTATTTAAAGTGTCTTCCAAGAATCACAACTGCAATACTGGTTGAAAGAGAGAAGGATTACTATCATTTAAAGGAAAGAAATGGAAAATCTTTAAGGTCATTTCTTTTCATGACAAAGAAACTTAAAAAGCATGGCAGACAGGATCTTCAAAGGTTTTTAAAGTCCTGTCATCAGCTCCCAATCAATAGGAGTTAGATACCCAAATTAAGAGTTCAGTTGAGTCTTCAAAGGTATTTGGGTGCTTAGCCTCCTTTTACCTTTCAGATCACTTCTAAGAATAAAATGGCAGTTTGACTGAAAACATTTTGATGCAATACCTTGATGTCCAGCATCTGGATAATCTGTAGTACCCACTGATAATTAGCATAGCAGATACTTCTCCTGAAAGTTCGTTGTTAGAGTATGTTTATGAAGTCGTTTTCCTTTGTGAAGCAAAAAATTTGCTTTAAAGCTTGTTGAATACGGGGAAAAAAACAGAAGTAAATGTAAAAAAGCGTACTGATAAAATAGCATTAGTGTTTGCAGAGGCTAATAATTTCAGTAAATTTGCAAAACTCTGCAGTCTGTATTAACTAAGGATGCAGATAAAACTGCATCATGTTGTACGTGTGCGGTTCTGGGCTTTGATTTTCGTGGTTTATGCTTGCACATCTGCCTGTGCAGGATAAGGTTCCTGACAGAGAACTGATGTTATTATCCGTGTAAAAAATAGAGACCATGTGTAATACGCAAAATATGTTGCCTAGCATAGTTATTCTATGCACTATAGCATCTCTCAAAGTTGTCAAGCCTCCACCTAAAGGGGGACCCTGCTGAGGGCTGTGTGGTGCAGTCATGACTACCCTGCCTTTATTAATATTTTTAAGTGTTTGCAAAAATCTTAGATGGTTCTGATCTACTTAAAGTATTCTGTCTGATAGCAGTGCCTCGGGCGTACACAGTGGAAGTGGCAGTGCCCTGTGTTCACATGGAATTGCTGTTTGTTTACGGTTTTTGAGTCACTTCCTGTCAAGCCAAAAGCGTTCATTATAATGAAGGCACTTACTGTCTCCCCAGCCTGCTCTTGAGTGACATCAAAACACAGTCTGGGTTTTTTCATTATTATTGTCATATGCCTCAGAGTTGGTGAATGGGCCATGGATCCCAAAGCCTCAGGCACTGAGTGGCATGTTTAGTCTTTTAGAGGTACAATTCTGCCTCTGGTCCAGCATTTGCATCTCTGAGACAGTTGTCACAGCTGCTCCTGGTAATGTTGAGTGTCACGTTTTTGGTGCAAATGCACCTCATCTGAATAGCTAGGCAGTGGTTACACTCCACATTTTATAGATTTTCTTTTTGTTCTCTATCAGTCTGGCTTTTCTTCAGAGTTGGTGCTGAGACTCAGTTGGTTTGAGGATGGGAAGGGGAGAGGGCAGAGCAGACACATTTGCTTTCCTGCTTTTATGTCCAACTTGGGGCTCTTCATGGCTCTAAAGAGCAGGCCCTGCTGCCCCGCTGTCAGCCCAGCTCCCAGCGCCAGGACTGCCCGCAGGATTCTTGCTCCTGCACTGCCGAGGGGCAGCTGCTGAGCAGGAGGAAATGAGTCTCAGCAGGCACAAATCTATTGCCTCTGTTTTTATTCGTTCCATTTCTTTCAAACGGAAAATAATCTGAACACTTTCTGAGGATGAGGGATATAAATCTGTCTCCTGCTATTTATACCGTGCTCATCACTGCAGTGTCTAAATGCGTAAAGTATATATTTGCTGCTTAATCTGAGGTGGTCTTCAAGCCTCTTGGGCTGTCACAAGTAGGCATATCTCAGACCAGGAGTGAAGAGGAGTCCTAGGGGATGTCCAGGTCTCATTGTACTCCTGTGACAAGTTGACTCTTAGGCACAAGGCCCTTGGGGCATTGGGAGGGTGGTAGCATTGACCTCCCTGCTTCACATGGTGTTGAATGGTGACCCAGAGGAGTGACTTGCATCAGTGCAATGAAAGCCTGCTTTATTATCCATTAACATTGAAAGGGAAGATTTTGTGTCCTGAGCCTCACAGACAGCACTGTGAGTGCTGTTCTTGTTTGAGTGGGTAGACAGCAGTGGATGAATTCTCTGGATGTCTTTTGAACGAAGTAATAAAAATGGATCTGTCTGTTCTGGGTAGTTATTTTAATAAATAACTTCCCTTTGCTTTTATTTGAATAATAAGATACCCCTTTTCTCTCTGATCTCTTTCAAACATGCTTCACTTTCACCACATGCACCTACATATTGTTGTTTATTCCCATATTCTACATGGACATTCAAACAATATTGAAACCACTGATTCATCGAAATAGTTTTTAAACTGTTGTTATTAGTCATTTTTGTATTGACCGAATTTTTCATTGGTAATATTGTTGGCAGCAGTCCATGTCTGCCTGGCTGGAGGCCAGTTTAAGCTCAGCAGGATGAGCCCTATTGTTCAGCAGACTTGGATTTTGTTAAACTCTCCAACAGAAATATGTGTCAGGAGATTTGCAGCTATAAATTGGATCATATTGGTGAGGTTGGGAACTCGCTCAATACAAAATTGAACATTTCACCATGCCTGTTGCTAAATGTGTTTGTGCATGTTTCCTACATGGGTTTCAAAAAATAAAAGAAAAAAAATATGAAAAAAGTTTGACCTGTTGAGCTCTGCCTTTACCTTATACAGTTGGTAATTTCTTTGATGTTGAGTGGTTGAAAAATGCAGCAAGGCTTGGTTTTGTGCATTGAAATGTTAAAAGCAAGTCTGTTTTCCCTTTTTTCTCTGTGTGTTACAGGCAGTCAGATGCCACCGCAGCCTCCTGGCAGCCAGTCAGAATCCAGCTCCCACCCTGCCTTGAGCCAGTCACCAATGCCACAGGACCGAGGTTTGTTAGGTGTTGGGGCTTTTTTACTCGGTGTCAAATGCAGCCTTCATTTTCAGATGCACATTAGCCATGTGAGATTTCCTGGTATTTCTTTTCTTCTCCCAGGGAAAATAATGACAGTCTTCATTGTAAGAGGCTTGGGGGGTGTTCCTTCTATGGGGAAAGAGCAATGGAATAGCAGGTTTTACCAAACTATAATTGAAAACAAGGTTTTCTCAAAATATAATGAATGCCCAGGGTATAAAGGCAGTTTTTGTAAATACTTGAGTCATGTCTTAGAGAATACAACTTATTCTTGTCTATCTTGAAATTAAGATATACAGAAATAGTGCTCACTATGAGCACTACAGTTTTGCTACTGTTCTTAAAACTCTCATCTCTGTCTTTGCATGGACACGATAGTCCTCTATCCAGTTCTAGGATAAAAATATCTTTAAATATAAAAAGAAATCAAATATTTAGGTCAAATGGTTCAAACATTTGGAAATCTTGCAAGGGAAAACATTGCAGGCAACAGCACGGTTCTAAAAGGGTGCTTCCTAGCAAGTGCTCACAAAAATAAACAGAGCATTTTTAAACTAATGTTACCTTTTTTAACTTTTAAGCCTTTTTCCTTTCACCTCCTTCCTCCCTAGCTCATGGAAGATAGTTGTCACAGCTTTGTTGCATGGCCGTACATACAATCAACTGCTGTAAACTGGGCATCCTGTTCATGCAGTGGTTAACATGTGCCAGTGACAGGCTTGCAAAACAGACACATGATAACTGTGATAAACATGGAGTTATTTATGAAATGCCCCTCCTAAAATGTCTTGCTTCCAGAAATATCCTAAGTAACACCATATGGGGATACCATAAATACTAGAAGTTTTCTCGCAGTGAAACAAGTTGAACTCACAGAATGACAAATTTCTGGGATAGCATCCAGGAGGAGCTAAGAGGACTCACAAAGAAGAGCAGAGAGTCTTAATTTTTGCTATTTTTCTGGGCTGATTGTCCCCTCCTCCCGGACTGCTGATTAATGAGAACATGAAATACAGAATTCCATGCTCATTTGTTTTGTTTCCTTTTCAGTCATTCTTTATGCTCAGTTGTTAGTGCAGGGACTTATTTTCCCCTTTAAAAAATTTAGAATACTGTGCATGTTTGGTGAGAAAAAGAATGGCCTCAGTATCCAACACAAGTATATGATACCTTGTGTGATAGATGTCACAAGGCAGCAAGAATGGATCAGATGGAGGCTTTAAAGACCCAAACATCTCACAAAGATATTTACATTTCCTGGCACAACTGGGTCTTGGCACAAAATGTTATATTACCCAGTAACAATTGTTTCTGCAGTGTGTATTCCTCACCTGGCTTTGGGAGATGAGTTATGCAGGTCTGACAGAGCTGGAAAGATCAAACCTCTCTGTTCTGCTGTAGAACAAAACTGGGGGTCATTATATGGTCAGGAGAGGCAGAGGGGTATTCAGAAGTAAAACAGAGAAGACAGGTGCTATAACTGGGAAATCAAACAAGTAAATAACAGTGAAAGAATTAAAATTTACAGATTGATTTAGTCTGGTTTTTCTTCTCTGCAGTGAGACTTGTAGGTATTTTCTTAGAGAAAATGTTTTGGGGAATGTTGCGGTTTTTGAACACTTCATATGCAAAAACTAGTGTAATGTGCATGATCTTGTGACCCAGCTTGTATAAGAAGTCCATTTGGTTCATGGGGGAGATTCAAAATTTGTAACTAGCTGGATCATATTGATTTTGCAGAACATGTTCCCCAAAGCTTCTCTAAAGTCTGTGCCTTACGCACATAAACATGCGTGCATTCCCTTTTGTGCACTGTCATTGATTAGAGGCTCCTTTGAAATGGAAAACTTCACCTTTTAAAAAGGCTGTTACATTAGTTGATTCCTTTGCTTTCTTGAACTGGTTTCCACTGAACTTGAAGAAAGGAAGGAGGGGGAATGATGGGGGCTCAAAGGGAAGGTGCTTGTCATTTACTGATAAAAACCTGAGCAGAAAATCGTTGCTGCTAAGGACACCTGATCCTTGGGCATCTGTTACAGTAATTTAAACTCTCAGCTTACTGATACACTTTCTCCCAAAAAAAGAAAAGAAAAAAAATAAATGAAAATGAAAACAAAAACCCCAGTGACACTACATTCGATAAGGTAATGTTGTTTGGGTTTGCACTTTGTATAGCATTTCTTTCCTTGTTTAGAGAGAGAATTGGATAAACAAAGGACTAGTATTCATTTCTTAAGCAAAATCTTCTGCTCTGAATACTTGAAAAAAATGCTATTTATCAGCTATCGCGAAGCTTGACTGACAGGTGGAGTCTGAGCTTTAACACTTTTGGATGCTAAACCACTGCCTTGAACCATTAAGTTTACACTTACCTTAGTGTTTGACTGTATTTTACCCTGCATTCCATGGTTGCTCAGCACCCAGCAGGGATTTTTATGTTTGCCGGCCTGAGAGTATACATTCCCTATCATACAGTGCAGCATGAAGCAGTGAGCATATTTTTACATGCACACTCTATGTGCAGAAGGAGAGGAGTGGTATTGTTGTTCATATGTACAGCAATAGAAATTTCTTGGGGGATTGGATTTTTTTGTGCTCTTCAGCTTTTTTTTTATATAGCTTATTTCATACTTTCTGTAAAAGTAAGCATGAAAATGCTTACTTTTTAAAAATAATTTTAAAATCTTTCATTTCCTGCTCGAGCTGTAGGACATTTGGACCTGGTCAGTGTAAATGGAGCATGCTATCCTAGGGACTTCTGTTCTTGTCCCAGAATTGGTAACTGGCCATTGTTGTTTGATGCCAAATCAGTGAAATGGTTTTAGTTCTACAAACAAATGTTGTCTACCTAGGTAACAAGAAATTATATTTACTTTTATATATAACCTATGTCTCAGCTTATGTGTCTTTAAAAGTACTGGGACTTGAAGTCCCATACATCATAATGGACTGTCAGAGCTGGACAGCTCTGGGGATAGAGGGAGCAGGCCGTGTAGGTCTGATGTCAGAAGTCTCTTGGAAAAGCAGGAGTAGCCATGGCTGCTCTCCCTGCATGTGTGTTAACTGCTGCTGAATCCCAACAATTACCATTACTTGGGGATACCATAATGGCAATGTAGTCATGACTAACTGAGGTAGTCATTTAAATTTGCTATGCTTTTGGGGGGAAGGAGGATGCATGTTTTGCTCTTTTTTTCTGATAAATCTACTCCAGACTTTTCTTTGTATGATCAAAAGTAGGGGGTTGAATTTTTGTGTTTATTGAACTCAAAGCTTTTTATAAGCTTTTGTTGCATCAGGCCCAGAGGTAGGGCAGCAATGATACCACAGCTGTCATGACCATTCGGCAAATAGTTGAAGTACACACAGTCTCTTGAGTTCCTTATGTTCAGCTGTACCTACTCACTTGTTTAAGTTTTGGAAGCTGCACTTTGAGGATGTCCTTAGTAGCCAGAACTGCTCAATGAGTTAGAAGTTATTTCTAGGGATCAAATAGAAACCCAGCATATCCCAATTAACACCCTAAATTAGTTTCCTGAAGCTGCAGCGTGAAAAAGGAACCTTCATCTTGGCCTTTAGCTTATACTCCCATTCTTACTTTTGTAAACTAATGGAGATTTCCATCTGCCTATACAAATACTCACCTGTTCAAGCACTGTTAGGAGAATATGTGTCACAATAATGTTGAAATAGGCACTTTTACCCCCTGCAGGAATGAATGGTTCCGTACCTAATTTTGAAAAAGCTCAGAAAACTTACCTGCTTTTAAGTAGTATTTTTCATGCTTATGCAGTTGGGTATGTACATGTCAGGTTTCAGTCTTATATTAAAATAGTGAATTGGGAGTTCCTAAAAACCATTGAATTTAATGGAAACAGTTAATGACTTCACGTTATTACTCTGGCGAGCACTCTCATAATGGGGATACTTAAAGAAGCCTTATTTATTAGTGCAAATGTATATGGGTCAGAATTAATTTTTAAAAAATCTTTAATTGTTTTCCCCTTATAATTTTCACAGCGGTACATAGTTAAATATTCATGATAATGCTGATGATATGCTAAAGGTCTGAAATAGATCTGGAGTCTCAAAATCAACACAGGTTATTTAACCCTTTTCATCTAATGCACCATTGGGGACTTGCTGAGTGAAATCCCAGAGCACTGGAATAATTAGAAGATAGTAATGAGGATTTAATTAGTCCTTGAGATATGCTGAAATAGGACCACTGAGAACTTTTCTTTTTGGACATGGATTGCAAGCAGAATTGCTGTTGCAGCTGCTGTGATGTGCTGGAAAATGTATTCCATTGCTTGAGGCATTTTCATGGCAGCATTCTGTCAGATCTATGTGGACAGTGCCCAGAGTAAGCACCTCCAAAATTGTTGAATAGAACTCGCCACCTTCTCCATCACCTTCTCCCAGCAGTTTTTCATTTTTAGTTTTTTCTGTCATTCTTTCTGTTCTAGCTTTATTTCTTTCCGTTGTTGACATGATCCAGCTTTTGAGGATTGTTGTACAGTTATGTGCTCTGTTAAAAACATATCACAGACAGAGACAGGGAATAAGAAACTGCAGGCTTGTAGGAGTACAGGTGTTGTAGTAAGCAAAATTTGGATCTTTTTGACACAACTGATTGTAAGGTTTATCCTCAGATCTTGTCCTTATTTAGTATTAGATCTTCACAGAAGTGATATTTATCAGTAGCTGTAATGTAGTAAATTTAAATAGCTTTTTTGGCAGCCAAGATGTTATCCAGCAAGAGGTAGTAACAGATGGGATGTGATCGGGCATTTTGATGTTCTCTTTGTGCTTCCCTATAAACACTAAGTAGCAACTGAATTCCTGTAACTACAGTTTCCTAATTTGCTCATTAGATTTCATATAGGTATTTTTCTCCCCTTTAACTGTTTTCTGGGCATGCTTATTTGTACACAGTCATCACATAAATTCTACAGTCATGTATTTTCTTCTAACAAAATATAAATGTTTTTGCTTGTGTGGAAGACGCAGAATACCAATTGGGTGTTTTGCGCCTACAATTCCTGATGAGATTTATGGCTTAATACTGACATTCAATGGTAGAGATTCTTTTCCCTGAAATCTATTTTCTTCTTAAAAAGACAAACCAAAAGGAAGAAAATAGATCAAAGAATTCTTATTGTAACAAAAAAGATACTGTAGTTTGCTTTTAGATCTTAAAAAGACTTTCCCTGAGAATACGTTTTTTGCTCTCATTTGGGGATTTTGGGATCTATTCAGAGCACTGAGGAGCTAGAGAATAAAATGATTCTTGTCATTAAAATTCTTCTGCTTGCCATGTTAACGATGACACCACTTAAGGTTAAATCAGACTTGGTAATAAGTTTACTTGATGTAGACTGAAGTGTTTCAGGCTCTTAAAGAAAGATGCTTGAGACATGCATTGAGTGCAAAGCCACAGGTATTTTTGAGTGCCTCTTCTGCACATAGCGCTCCAAGTGGGTCAGTGCGGAGGAGCTGAGCTCTGCCTGGTATGTAGGAACACTGTGCCAGGCTGGGAGGAAATCTTCATGCCCAGAAAACTGGGGTTAGAGGAATTATGCCCTCAACAGCCAGAAAAAGTGCATCACATAAGGAGGAAAAGCAGGTTTTAGTTGAAACTGTCACACTTAACTCTGTAAAACATACCTTTTTCATCTCAAGTCACGTGATGAAGTAGGAACATGATGCATACAAGTACACAGAGCAGATCTATATGTGATGGCAAAGCCAAGCAGTAGAGCTGTGCGCTAAACTTCTTTGGTGACTCAAAAAACTACAGTAGTTTCTCAATTTAGTGAGTGCTAAATTTATCATCAGTCTTTAAAAAGGATCAGGCCATGATTCGTTTTTACCTCTGTATTTTTAATTTGACAGTAGAAGTGCACTGAAATGTAGTCTCAATGTGATGAGCAAAAAAGCTACAATATGTCTACTTTAATTAGTAATCAACATTTCTGGGTTGAAAGGTTACAGTTTTTCTCACTGAGCTGTGGAGTGAATAGCTTTGTGTCTGTCTCTCAAGCACTTCAGGAAGATCTGCTTTTCTTGCCCAAGAGCATTAGAAGTTATGTTACTCTGCCAAAACAGGTTAATTGTTAAAGAAATCAATTGCCATTTCAGGATGCTGTTTTCAGACTGTACTTGGGTTTCAAATATACACCAGCCAGTCTCAGCTTTAGATTGATATGATCTGTGGCCTACACTAAATACATGGCAGTACTGGCCATCTGCAAGAAGAATTGAAGCAGAAAAGGGTATGATTTACATGCGACAAGCCACACTGGGAGACAGCAAAACTGCAGAAGTAGGGTTTGAAGTTATCTGTACCATCAAAACCCAGAGTCGGGTCTCAACAAATACATTTTGTATATTAGCAGATGGTCATTGCACTCTTCTTGCTGATGTAAAATCTTGTTATACTTGAGGATGAATCTTTATTTCATTTTTTAAACTAAAGTGGGGATTCTCTTTTTGAATTAGGGAGCAAAATTGACTTATTCTGAGAGAGTTTATATAGTTGCCAACAGAGAGACTTCTCAATAGAGAAGTTTTCACTGACTTCATTAGGCAGCTGTCAAATTCCCTGCCTCTGGGCTCAGGGAGCAAGATAAGCCACAGCAGTTACTGATGAAGAACTTGACAAAGTGACAGTCAATGTTGCTGTCACCAGGCTTGATATAAAGTTACTGGGTATGACCCCTGTCCCTGGGACAGCTTCCCGTGGTGGCCTATAAACTGGGAGCTGCCTGTGGTCTGCCTGTTCAACAAAACCATTGTTTTCAGGACACTCTACTCCCTTAGAAACTAAATTAACCTTTTTATGAAGCTTCTCTATAGATAAAGAACCTCTGATCTAAGACATTTTATGTCATTTTAAGTTAATATATAGGACAGCGAGTTGAAATCTATGTAATATATATATTAATAGCTAACACTGGATAGTTCTTTCTATCACAAAGGATCCCAAAAGGCTGCGGAATAAATGCTCATCAGGGAACAGCTGCAAAACAAGGAAGAGTAAAATCAGTCAAATCATAAATCACGGTAAAAATAAGACTGATACAAAGGCATTTGGGGACTGAGGAAAACACACTGATTTTGTGTTTTTGAAAAAACATTATGGTTTATTTTACATGTGTGCAAGACAGAAAAGACACATCGTGTATTTTAGTCTTGTCCACAAAATATATATATATGTATGTGTGTGTGTGTGTGTGTGTGTGTGTGTGTGTATCATGGTATTCAATATATTTACTTCATGAAAAAGAAGATCTGAGTTGATCCAAGGAACCTTGGAACAGCAGTCTGTGGGGAGAGTAAATTTTTCAAACCTGAAATTTAGACTGTTAAGCCTGCAGGCCTTGCATATTATACATTTAAAAATGCCATTCCTTCTTTGCTCTCCTCCGTGATTTTCCTAAGTATGCATGTTATTAGGCAAACTTGGACAAATGTTGATTGTACAAAGCAGACGTACTCCTCAGGTTTTTATTGTTGCTGCTGAAATTAATTCTAGCAGTCCAATCTACCTACTAAAATTAAGGATTCGCTTTGGGGGCAGTTGGGAGGGCAGGCTTTTGTACTACAAGTCACTGCTGCCCTGATTTTTCAAGCACCATAGTAAAATCATCTTGTGTAAGGTATGTTACAATAACAAATTATGTGTAACATGGTGGATGAGCAATGGTTTTTTGTTTAGCCAGTACATCAACATCTCCACAAATGTCTTTCCTTCTCTGTCCTCAGTATAGCACTTAAAATTTGCATCAGAGAGCATTATGCAAGGTTTGCATTAGGAAAGGTTGGATATTTCTTCCCCGGCTACCATCTGGGTAATCTGTCTGATCCTTCCCCAGATTCTAATTTATCAATGATAGATTATATGAATTTCAAGGCTAGGCAGTAGCAGAGGGAGGTTTAGGGGTGGGAAAAATTTAAACATTATTGCATGCTATACATAGACTGGGTTTTGCAATATCAGAGACAGAAGCAGAGGAGATTCAGCCAGTTAACCTAATAGCACAGCTGGTAAAACACCAGGGGGTCTGGGTTAAAACCTTAGCTAGGTCATTAGTTTCCATCTTCCCCAAAGCTATTCACGTTGTGAAGAGAAGCAGTCAGACAAATAAACAGTGAGGAGACTGCAAGATAGATATTAAAGCATAATAAGAAAATAATTTTAAAGAAAAATAAAACCAATCCAGAGCTTTTTCTTAAACGTTGATCTTTCTGTGAAAAGGAGAAATACTGCAGATATCTTTGCAGGAAGTCCTAATTTCGCTGCAGTGGTGTTTTCCATTACTGCTTGTTTCACATAAGCAAAGAAACATCCTTTGTTGAATGGGTGTGAAGAAATGTGGTGGTTGTACTGAAGGTATTAGCAGATGCCAATGTGAAAATAAATTGTCTAGATAACAAAGGGAAATCATGTCACTGTTACTCTAGCACAGAGAACTTCAAATGTGTTTAGTGGTGTCCTGATGGACTTGGAGAAGATGACAAGGTTTTATGTGGGCTGAAAAAAAGAGCTCAATGTAGAAACTTGATTTTTTGTTTTCATGGTTAATGGAGAAACATTAGAAGAAGAAATTCTAATTAGAAGAACAGTTCATTAAAAGAAGAAGAGAGAGTGAATACAACCCAAATGGCTGTCTGAGGAAGGAAAGTCTGCCAAAAACTGTGTCATGGGTGTACAAACATTTGCTCTGTTTTTTCAAAGAAGACCTTTCTCCTAAGAATACTTTGGGGCTTTTTTAAAAAATAGAATGTGATTGGAGAAAGAAATGAGAAATTTTAAATATTTTTTTAGCTTTTATAGGAGTTAAAAACTGATTATCAAAAATGTTATTAGCCTTCTTTTTAGCAGCTGAAGAATAAGCTTCTGAATTTGTCCTGTGTCAGTGACCTCAGTACATGTTTTTATGCTGCTACCCTTCGGTTGCTGAAGTTGCTTGTCAGCCTAAGTGTTCACTCAATATCAGGTATATTAGCAGAGACATGGTGTCTAAATATTGTGCATGTCAGTGGTGCTGCTTGGGACACATCTAACAGGTTCATACCAGAGACATCCAAAGATTCTGCATGGCTGCGGTGCAGGTGGTTCATTTATTTGATTCATTATTTCTTTTACCTGCCTATTAACTGGACAAGAATATTGAGAACTACTATTTGCATCATCTAAATGACATTGACACTGTAAGCTGATCTACTCACACCCACTAGCCCATCATCCTATAGTGTAAATGACTGTCAGATACTTCATGTGTGTCAAACATAGGTTTTATATGGGCTGTCACCAGTCTAGCTCAACATATTTTAGTAAGGCTGGTTTCTGGAAAGTGAAAATGAGATCTGAGGTATCTTGAATGCAAAGAAATCTTGTGCCTGCTTGCTCTAGAAGCCAAGTTTTTTTATGCCACCCACACGATTTCACTTGATTTACGTGGGTTTTATTCTAGTACATGGGTCAAACCTTCCCCAGTTTCTTAATTGCTGTTATTTGTTTAGACCTGTACAGCATTTTTGTCTGCTTAGATTTTTTCCAGTACCTAAATATCTTTCACTGTGTCCTTTTCAATGTTTATTTTAAGTAGCACCTTAGGGGTAGGTACCATGCATTTTTTGCCAGTGACAGTAAGTACTTTATGGCCAGGTAGTGCTGGCCCCCCATAAGCAATGGGACAACAGTGTGTTCTTAGCTCCTTCAATCTATAACCCACCCATCTCCAGGTCTGACCACACCATGGTCAGAACAAACACGAAGATGTTTGTTCCAGTACCATCAACAGTCTGTGCAGACAACTTGATTGTGTATTTAGGGTTCTGGTGTCACAGGCTTATGTGAGAATAACCAACTCTTTCAATTACTAAAATGCTTCATTAATGTATGAGTTGTGTTCTATTGGATGTTTCCTTGCAGTGTTCTGGGGTGCTGACTGTGGACATGTTTAGCTGGGCAAAAACCCAGACATAGTTCATCAGTCCAAAGCCTTCCTGAGCTGTCCTTGCCATCTGAATAGGTGGACTAGGCAGAGTTTCAGTCTGACTATGATCTTCCTGATCATCTTACCATGCTAAAAGGTTGCCAAATTTTATTACATTCACTGCACAGGATTATGGTTTTCATTTGTTTAGCTTTACCTGCCACTTCTATCTCAGTGTTGTTTATCCACAGATGAGCTAGATTTGGGAGTCACTGCTTTAGATCCATCTGAGTTCTGTTGTATTCTGTGGTGAAAATCCTGAAAGAGGCAATACAACACAAACTGTTGTTTGAGGAAGGAAAGCCTGCCAAAAACTTGTGTCATGGGTGCGCAAACATTTGCTCTTTTTCTCAAGGATACTGACCAGTGCCTTGCTAAGGTACCAAGCATTGGAAAATTTTGTGATTACACACACACACAAGTTTTTCCTTTAGTGGTAGTGGAAAATATCTCTTCACTTATTTAATTTTTTTGAGCTGATTCATAAGTAGAGGACTTTCGGTTATTTTTCTCTAATTATTTGATGATTAGTGCATGCATCCAATCTGTTTCTGCTTCTCTCATTCCCTGATTTTCAGAGTAATAAGCCTGTCTAACCCCTTCTTCAGTTTCTGCCCTTGAACAAGGGAAACTTCCTTATTCCTTACTCAGAAAGGTTCTTTAGTTGTTTTAGTCCCATACTCCATCACTAAACGTGCCCCTCTAGAAAGACCCATAGCCCAGTGTATTTTTTTTCCTTAGGTAAGTTAATTTTTACAATATATTGTTGCATGTTGTACTTTTCCTCATTTTTTATTTATTGGATGTGTACTTTAATGATGATCTCCTATCACTGTATACTCCAAAGTTTTTGTGAGCTTAAAGTGAGTAAGTGTTCCACGTGTTTTCAGGTTTAATTCATTCATGAAAATCGATGGCTAAATCAAAAGACCTCTTATTGACCATGCGTTGTGTGCCAGTAGACAGTTACTGTCCATCAACTGATATGCAATAACTTGTTCCTTTGCAGTCAGTTCCTTTGTATTTGCTTCTACTTTTCTGTAAGTTTTTTTCATATTCAAGCCAAGATTTTAAAATATCAGATGAATCCATTTGAGATTTTATAGCAGCACCCTGCACATTCGGTGGGAGTTTTTCATGGTTAGTGCTAAGGAGATAGTATTCAAGAAACACATGATTTTGTATTGGTCAATGTACAAATATAATTAATACAACCTTACTGCATAATTTCATGAAGCTTTAGTAATTTACTGTTGTTTATCTGGTTTGTATGTACATATGCCTAAGGGAAAGAAAAGGTTTTAAATGTTTTTTAAAAGGCATCATAAGGGGTATTAGCTATATGATGTATATTAACAGATGTTAGTGCTGCTTAGGACAACAGAAGCTTCATTTTTGTCTTTTCCTTCATCAAAGGAACAGAAACATTTCAGTCATAAGCATTATTCAGTTTATATTTTTTCTCTGTGTTTTGCTAAAAAGAAAGAAGAAAAATAAAGAGCTACCTGATCATTTTTAAACATTGTATGTATGTTATACTTGAGCATGTACACATATTTTATTATTGTTATGGTGTGATAATTGTTAAAAGTGTGGTACTGCTTCTTTTAGAACTAAAAAAAAAAAAGCAAAGATGACTACAATATTAAAATGGTTTTTAATAAAGACAATCATTCTTTAGGTACAGTATAAAATGTATAGTATAAAGTGTAGTATAAAAAAAAACTAAAAAGGAAGAAAATGCTTCTGTCAGGGTCACTTAATTCAGCTGCTTCTGAAATAGCTTAGTTTGTGAAAACCTACTCCAGTGTTTTTTCAATAAGTAATGTCTTGTTATGATGGCAAGTAAAGCATCACTTCTACCTCTTTTTTATCACTAGTATTAAGGGAAGGGCGTAGATTTGTTCATTGATGAGCAGCATGTTGCCATTGCAATTTTGAAAGTCTTAACTCATACTCTTTCCTAGCAGTTTATTTAAAAGACAAAACAATCCACCTTGTTGTCACAGAGGTTGACATGTCAGATGCAGTCTGGCTGTTGAATCACTCCACTGCCGTTACTCCAGTGCAGCACTAATGTAATCTTACTTCCCTTCTTTACAAAAGAAAACTTTATCTTAGATCTAATTTTCTGGAAAGAAAATTTATTTCTTTTTGTATTGGCTATAAAATGAAGTTGAACACTAGGGAAAATGTGTGTAAATAAGGAAAAATGAATGGATGCCAGCTGCTCCCTTTCGTTCCTGATAAGATTTTTAGAATTGATGTTGTTTTCTCTTTATGATGCATGAATGCTAATGTATTGACCAGGAACCCTTTTCTCTGTAAGACATCTGAGCTTTCTACAAATATTTGAAACATTTCAAACTCATGCACTGATCTCTGAATAGTCACTGGACTCTCATGGAGGTTGATGACAAGAGACTCCTTTATGTTGTAATGGAATCCAGAACACAGTAAGAATCTGTTCTTACCTTCTCCCCATCACAGCTGTAGGTGAAATGACTCCTCTGCTCTCTGGAAGGAAGTTGTATTAAACAGTGTCCTGTTTTAATACCGTGGAAGGTATTAAACAGTGTCCTGTTTTAATACCGTGTTTCAACATACTGTACAGACAGTAACAGAAGATAAGACAGCACAGATATTCTTCCTGAATTTCAGGATTCCTTTTCCTTAATTTTTTACCTGTCTTAATTCTTTATCTTCTTTCAAGAGAAGATAGCAAAGCCAACCTTGATTTGAGAGGAATCTTACACCCTCTGGGATGGTGAAACTCATGCCTCACGTCAAAAGTAGTTAAGAAGTCTTTTCGTTTCTTTTTATATTAGTCAACATCTCTGTAAACTAAGGCTAGAACATGAGTTTGAGTGCTATCAGACAGTTATCTCTACTCTTGAATGACTGGCATGCCCATGGCGTGGTTTTGGCCAATGCCTGTGAGCACTCCCTGAGCTACAGCAGAACAAGGGACTGTGCACAGGAGTCATACAGATAAGACTAACAGGATTGAGTGGGAAGGTTTGTCTGTGGGGACACAAGAGCTACCACTCTCCTTCTGGCATGTTTTATTTATGACTGTACATGTAGCTACGCAGTCCATTCCACAGCATCAGAAATGGATGAGAAGTTTACTGAAGAAGAGGTCATTTGAGTAGAAACACTTATTTCACTTATTACTTTGGTCCCTCCAGAAGCCTTTTTGACAACAACAGGGGTGGCCAAAACTGATATTCTCCATGTTTTTCATTAGACATTAGTCTATGTTCTCCATTAACTTCAACAACCAGCAGTCCCTCTGCATCACTACTGGAAATTACTGTACTGGTAGCTTTTCTGTGTGTCATCCATCCTTGTGGTGTTAAGTACTGCCTGCAATAATAACTGGGCTGAAAAACCTTAATCACTAGCACAGTATTTGGCAAGTTAGTTCATATAGATTAAAAGGCCCACAGCGAACAGAAAAACCTCACATCTGTATGAGAATCAGGAGTAACTTTACTATTTTTATAATAAAAGTCTTAGTGTGACCAGTATGATTTTTTTTTTCATTTAAATAGATCCCACAAGCATGATATATATGGTGTTTGTGTGTTGGGAACACAAGCATTTATTTTGTACAGACATATGATTGTATTAGGTTTCTAAATTACTTACAGCACTATCAGCAGAAGCTACAGGCTTTGTGATAAGATTTGCACAGAGTGGAACTGTTTTAAAAATCAAGGGGTCTGTTTCAAAACAAAGCTAAGTAGAGAAGGTCATGCAAGCTTTCCTTTGTGGAAGTGTGGAGTTTTCCAACCACTACAGACCAGTTTCTAAGCTGCCATTTCACACTCAGTTATTTGTCATGTTGGGTGTCAGTGTGTGCGTTCTGGCTCCCTCCAGAGCAAGTGTCAGGTTCTGACTTTGTAATTCAGGTGTAATCAAGTTCCTTGTCTTGGGGCTTGCACAAAGATCAGGAAGACTTGATGCATATTCTGTCAAATCTGGCAGTTGTTAAGAGTTTTAGCACAATACAGGTTGAGCTGTTCATAGCACAAAAGAACTGGGTGCAACGGGGTACAAGGTCATCTCAGCTCATGATTTTTCTCCATACAACCTGCACCTCAATGTTTTCAGTAAGGATTTTGATCATGTGTCTCTATATGTCTAATAATGTCTAAAATTAATGGAGGAGAGTGGAGGAGGCACCTTTCATAAGTAACATTTCATCTCCCTGCGGCCCCAGACCGTGAGTGTCTGACCTGGCTGCAGCATGGGCCACAAGGCAGCTGTGCTAGGGCACGTTGGCCCTCTGGGGCCATGTCTTCTCCTCACCAGGCTTAGTGGCAGCAGAGTGGATGCTGTCCTGTGGTACGTGCGTGGTTTGCCTTGCAGAGAAAGGTTAAGATGAAATTAAATAGGCAAGCAGAACAGAAACGAAAGCGGATTTCCTCCAGAAATAAGAAAAAAACCCCTTGCCATCTTGTCAGCACATCCTCTTCAACATTGAAAGCAGCACTAAAACTTTTCAAGGTGCAAAACATTAGAAAGCCAGCATCCCTACATAGACATTCCATGGGCAGGATTGCACGATTTTTCTCAGTTCATGAAAACTTAAAAACCCCCACCACAAAAGCCACTTCATCTCCCATTTAATAGGCTTGGTTCTGTTTCTTTATATGAAGCTTCTAAATTTTAGAGCATTTCACTAGATCTCTTGCTGCAGCTTTTGAACCTCTAATTAAATTGGGATTCCTTAATACATTTACAAAAGGGAAAAAGAAGAGAATACAGTAGAGGTGTGCTGGGGACAGACTAGAAGAAGAACCTAGAGCACAAATACATAACAAACCGACTGTTATTTCTGACTGGTATGACTAGTTTTCACATAGTGGTAAATTTTAGCTCTGGAGACTTTGTGGGCAATGGAAGTATTTACAGTGAGTTTCTATATGCTGAAGTTAGGCATTTTGGTAGCAACATATAATTTTGGAAAATGTGATACTCCCACCATAAGTCATCAAGCAAATTCCCTACTACTAATTAAGTAATACAGATAATTGCCTTATTTTTTTCCTAAAAATTGTTTTAATTTTAAAATTAACAACCATTTGTAACTAAGCAGGACTGCCCTGTCTTTCTTTTACAAGTATGGGTTTTGGAACCATGCGTGCAGGTTTTTGTGGTTGAGAGAGCTTTACTGACTTGGAGAGGTGTTTGTTTCTGTTTGTATGAACAACAGCAGTTTTCTGAGTATTTTGAGTCTGAAAATAACTAAAGAGAGTTGGTTTATTTTAATGCCAAAGATTTCTTAAAAATAAAGGATAGTAACCTGAATATTAATTTTTGCTTTGGCCGTTTTCTCCCTTTAGGTTTTATGGCAGGCATACAGAGGAACCCCCAAATGTCACAGTATGGACCTCAGCAAACTGGACCTTCCATGTCACCACACCCCTCACCTGGAGGCCAAGTGCATCCTGGAATGGGTAGCTTTCAGCAGAGTAATTCAAGTGGTACTTATGGGCCTCAGATGAGCCAGTATGGACCACAAGGTAACATGCTCACTGGTAATAGATATGATAATTTTTATTTTTTTTTCAGCCTATGGATGTATCGTGTACTTAGGTAGGTGATTTCTTAAAAACAACAAAAACCACACACACAATACACTCTCTAAAAAAAAATGCTAAACAAATAAAGCTGTCATACGAAGGTGGAGC
Source organism: Lepidothrix coronata (assembly GCF_001604755.1). Classification (NCBI taxonomy): domain Eukaryota; kingdom Metazoa; phylum Chordata; class Aves; order Passeriformes; family Pipridae; genus Lepidothrix; species Lepidothrix coronata. The sequence continues at coordinate 361,504 of NW_016690425.1, forward strand.
TGCTTGTGGAAGAAGTTGTTTCTATTTTTAGCACCTTCCTCTGCATAAAATTAGTGACCTTAAATTAGGCAAGGGAATCATGAATCTGTGGCATTGCCAGTTCTATTGTTTAGGAGCCCAAGCATGTCATCTGTGTGATGAGGCTGCGTTTGAGCAAGCAAGGAATAAGGGTCACAACACTGATCCCAAAATAGGACTTCTTTTCTTGGATGAAATCCCAAGGCCAACCTGAAATTGCATGGTAACTGTGAGGGTAAAGTCTTCTAACAAGCATAATAATACAGTGGCTACTGTGGAAATAGAGTATTGAGCTCTAATGCATATGGTTTGTGAATCTTAACTAACCCTTCAGACTGAGAGAGACCGTTCCTTTTATTTTGCTTGTTTGACAGAATTGATGAAGGAGTAAAACAAAAATAGAATACACAGTTTCTGCCCCTGGACAACCTTGAACTTGTCTATTGTTTTGCCTTTAATGGATAACCTTTATAAAGTATGCATCTGTTTAAGGGTTTAATGAAGTTGAAGTCAAGCCATGAAATATATAATGGGCTGTATTTTCTTCAAAGGTACATAAAGAAGCTTTTCGATTTCAGCGCTTCCTACTATTGCTTTCTTACTTAAAAGCCTCAAAAAGGACTGGTGCTAGCAGTGGGAGTTTCTGTAAGGGCTTGATGACTTGCCCATGCTAGCAAGGAGGGTTATTTTAGTCTCCAGAGTTTCTGAGAACTAGTTCTGATGTTTGTTTGCAGGGAGCCTTGCTGCCCTGTGTAATGTTCCTTTCTCTTCCGTCTCTGGATAGCATTTGGTTTAGTGTTCTGAGCAGAGGGCTACAAGCCAACATTTCCCAGTTTCTGATTTTGGCTCTGCCTTTTACATCATCTTTCAGCTTAGGCAAGTAGATTCATTTCTCTGCTTCGCTTTCTGTAACTGTAAAATGAGGCTAGTAATGCCTTATAGCCATGTGTGAAGATTAATTACCTAACTCCAGTTGAGTGGTGCTTTCCTTTTATTTGGAAACCATTTTGTGGCCGTAAAATGTTGTCCAAGTGCTTATTTTTATCTGCACAGTGAGCAACTAGCTTAACTGGTAAAAACTCCAGTGGATTTATGATGTGCTGTCCTGACTTCCAGCTGTACTGCTGCTGCTGAGATTCCAAACCATGGGAATAGTGGGTGTCAAGTGCAGTAAAACATTAGCCATCCACACTGATTGAATGGAAGGGTTTTTGTACTAAATCAATGCATTTAAGTAACACGCCGAATACTACTTTCTTTTTTGCTTGAGTTCAGCAGTTCTTTTCCTCCCTCTGTAGATGAAAGTGCCTATGTAATGATTTTATGGGTCATGGTCAGGAAGAAACTGCTATTAAAAAGTGAACTTGAGGGACAGGAAGAAAATGAGCATCATTGTCATTAACAGTCCGTTTCAGAAGGGTTTGGTGAATAGTGTGATGGATGAAAAGTGTGTTCTTCTGCCAGCTCTTAGAAAATACTAGTGATCCTGTGCATGGTCATCATAAAATTAGAGCCTTGCAGACTTTCAGCTCTGTAGGTAACAATTAGACTAAAAGAATACTACATTTTCACCAGGCTAATCTGACCATTAATAAAATCCAGGGATGAAGATGATGATATTTACAGGTCACGTATTTACCTGAATTTAAGTTTTTAATAGCGTTTTTTCATTTTTAATGAAAGTAATCTGTAATTGCAACTCTTAACATACCCTCCTACAAAGCACAATCATATGCCAGCAATGATGAATATATAATAATGTTACCTCATTTGCCTTTTACTGCCAAAATAACAAATATGTCAAAATTACCTGGGTTGCACCCAAGTTTTAAATTGTTAAAGTAATTCTCAAGGATCTGATTTGTTTTCCACGTTTTGTTCACATAGGCCTTCCACCAGAACATTGTTAAGCACAGGCTGAGTTTGACAGGGCTACTTGTATTTTTATATCTGGACACTAAGCTTTTGATCCAGCTCTGAATGCTGGATTTCACTGTGTGCTGTCTTGAAGACCATTGCTCAAGGCTAGTGTCCTCTAGTGCAGTGGAATTACTCACCATAGTAAGACTGCACCAGTAGGTTTGGATTGGAAGAATTAGGCCCCAGTTCATGAGAGCAGAATGATCCATTTCATGCCTATGGTTGATTTATTTGATTTTCATGTGTTTACATGACACTTAGATCTATAATAAGAACAGAATATATTTTCCCAGGAAGCAGTTCTGTACTGGGGACCTAGTCCAATTCTGTGAAACCGTTTCCTACAAAAATAATAAATGGCTTTGGCTCCACATTTTTTATGTCTGGGATACAAAACAGGAGCATGCAGTACAGAACATTAGTTTTAATTTTTTATTAAATCCCAGCATTTTCATGTCCTCAAGAGTAAAAAAACAAAAGCAGAGCAAGAAGGTAAGTTTTTACTGAAAGAAACAGTCTTTGATTTGTATTTGGACAGCATCTAGCTCGGGGGTTAATGAAGCTCTGGTCTATAACCTGAGCATCAGACTGCTGCCACAGCAAAATATCCCTTAAATGCACTCTGGAGAGCAGTTAGATGCTGTAGTCAGTTGGATCTTTTAAGGCTGGGGCAGAGAAAAACTTCCTGTGAATCAGTAGAACGTCTCAGAAATGTATCCTGTCTCCCTAACTTTTCCTACTCAATTCAGTAGTAAAACTGTTCTGTTTGGGTATAACAAAGAGGAATCACTACTGAGTATGTTTGAACCACAACCCCAGAACTTCACAGTAAGTTATACCCCCTTTTTTAGTGGTAAAGTAGTATGAACTGAGTATTTGTGCTTTGCAACTTTCAATGCTGGACTCACTTCACAATAGCATTTTGCTGTCTAGCTCCCACTGATTTTAATCCTAGATTTTAATTAAAATGTTAGCATCTTAAGGATGAGATTCCCTAAGTATCTTGAGAGTCTGGACCACTGAATCCAGACCCACATATGCAACAGCCTGTGGAGTTAAGACTTACATATCAACTGTATCTTGCTGAAGTCCCCCAGGTAAAATAGTTTAGAGGAATTCAGAACAACATGTTTAAATTTTCTGTACAAGAAAAACTCGATGGTTAAATGCACATGTAAAAAATTCTAAAATTATTTTAAGATACTATTTTTAATACTGTGAATCTGACCTATGTCTCTAAAGCAGAAAGCAAAGCTTGCAGTCAGTTCTCAAATTTCCCTCTTTTCAGTTTGCCTAGAAATGGCAAGATATCAGAGCACTTTGTTCAGCAAACCTGAACAAAGTGGACCAGAGTTTCAGCGGTAAGTATGAACATCTGTCTTTGGCAGGTTGTTAGCGTTTTTTTTACTTTATCTTCATTACACTTTTTTTTTTCCCCTCCCGATTCCAGTTATTGCTTTGGTTTTTCTCATGCATTTGAGATGTTGTCTCTCTGGGTACAATTCTACTTTGCCAAGAGGGAGCTGGAATCAAAAATCCCTTAGATATGGAGGGGAGGAGTTGTTCGGTGGTATTGTACAGCCACTGTTGCCAGGCTTGTACCCACTTGAAAAGTGTGGGCTCTTGGACTTGGCTGCCTGACACGTCCAGCTGATGTGGGCTGGCCTAGCATCTGCTGCATTCATTGTGTTTAATGCTGCATCCATCTGTTTTCTGTCAAAGCCACTGCCAACAAATTACTAATCTATTAGAGAAACATGGAAATAAGATTGCGCTCCTCATTCCTGGCAATTCCTCTTGTATTTTGTTTGGCTTTTATTTTGCGCTTTTTTTTTCTTTTTCCTGTTTTTTTTTTTTTTTTGATCTGAAAGGTATGAGAATAGCTAGTACTTGAGGTATTGAGGAAATGCTTAGGGGGGAAAAAAACACGGAAAAAAACATAGAAACTTGTTTTCCTTACTGAAAAGATGATTTCCCTGTACTCTTGGATGTGTATCCCTGGAGATGAATGATTAGGAGCTATTTTAACTGAGCCACATATTTTTATGGAGAAGATTCCACTGTTTTTTCTCTGTTGTGCTTATACTGGAAAAGCCAAAGCATGAAAGAAGAGATTTTCTATCCCAATTCAAAATAGCATCAAAACAGCAAGAGTGTTCAGCATTGGTGTCTGCTCCTCCAAGCATGCTGTTGAACTGTACTTCCTAGACCCTAAATGACAAAACAAATTGGCTTTATGTAAATTGGACTGACAGTAGCTCCCAGTGATTATGGTTATCAGGTCTGCTAGTCTAGGGAGGGAATTTGCTTCACTTTGGGTGCTGTTACATGTACATCAGATGCATTAACTGGCTGTGCCTAATCTTTGAGTGCACAAATACACCATCTTGCTGCATTACATTTTTCTTGCGCAAAGCAGCTGGAAAACCAGAGCAACATCCAAGTTGTATGCTACGCCTGTAACACATAGCAGAGCAGTATGAAACTCGTCAACCCTTCTGTGTGCAGTCACATATGTAGGATCAGAAGCTTGACTTAAGCAGGTCTCAGCAAGCAAAACTCTGGGGGCAATGGCTCGCTGAGCAGAGAATAGTGAGCTGCCAGCGGTCAAGCCTAGAAGAGGAGAAGTGACAGGGCAGTCTGAAAACAGCATAAAGCTGAATCTAGAGCCTTTCATCTTTGTTGAACCACATATTGAGAATCCTTCTAGGAGGACCCCCAGGTGGAAACTTGTTTTTTAAAACAGAAGAGAATGGTTGTTCCACTTCCTTGGGAAGCATAGGTCTCACGCCTTCTCACTGAGGAGATCTTGTAGCAGAGTGAGTCAGTTACAGGGTGGGGAGGAGAGGAAGATTAGCCAAAGCACAGCAGCAGGATCATATTAGTTAATTATGTGTGCATTCAAATGATGGATGAATATATTTATTTTAAATATAAACAGGAGTTGCATGCCACCAACTCCTCTGCCTGGTAGCTGAGGCCTGAGGAGAGACATGGCTGATATCCACATTCAGAGGAAGAGTCCAACAGCTTCTGCCTTCAAATGAGCGTGGGAATATCTGAGAGTATTCAGGAAACTCTGCTCTGTGGCATCCCACAGGGAGGGAATGGGTCGTGTTTCCACTATTCTGGATGAGATGGAAATGAAGACAAGTCAAAACTGATGACTGTGATCCATTTCCTAAAATAGTTTTCTATCATATCTTTAGCTTTCTTTTTTTTTTTCTCTTTCTCATGCTGCTTGGGTTTGTTTCTGTAACACTGCATACTGTAAACTCGCCTTTTCTTGAGATTTCAACATGACAGGAAAATCAGCACTCAAACAAGTTAAGGTGCTGCAAGTGGAGCACTTACTCTAGTGACAACATAGATTGAGGTCAGCCAGGTTTTCATGCCATCCTTCATAAGGCACCTGCTTATATTAGCATCTTTGTACTATTGCTGATTACTCATGTTAATACTAGTTTTCCCAGAGAAGGTGCACTGTAAGCTACCACCCCTTCTGCTGGCATAGCCAAACTGAACTTACCAGGAAGGCAGGATATAGGGCAGGAGGGAGCGAGAATCTTTCTTGGAGCCCAACAGCCATCCTCACCAGTCCATGCCAAATCATCTCTGACACAAATGGGCAGAACAGTTAGGAGCAAGAAGCCTGTTGCTGAAATTGGCGAAAGATAAAGGAATGAGAACATGAAATTACAAAAATAAGATTCTTCCTTGAGCTTATGTAATGGGCTCCTTACATGCCACGTCCCTCTTTACTGCAGAAGGGGGTTGTGTACTGTGTGCTGTGCTGTTAACCCTCTGCTTTTCTGTATTTGTTGTTGCCTCATAACACATATGAGACAGAAAATGTTTGAGGGTACCTGAAAATCAGATTCATAAGATCATTCAGGTTGGAAGAGTGCTCAGGTGTTATTATTGGCTGACCTTCTATTCAAATTAGTGTCAGATAAAGAATCAGAGCAGGTTAGTCTTGGCTTTATCCAACTGAGTTTTGAAAACCTCCAAGCAGGGAGTCTGAGTAACCTCTTTGGGCAGCTTGTTCCACTGCTTGTCTGTCCTCAATGTAAAAAAATTATCTCGACTTTGAGGCCAGCATGGTTCACTTTAGTTCACATGCATAAGTTCTGCAGCTGTTTACTTCCTAAACAGAAATATTTGCTCAGAAGTTTTAATGTTTTTCTCTGTGCTTTTATCATTTTGTTCAGGAAACTACTCCAGACCACCGACGTACAGCGGTGTGCCCAACACAAGTTACAGTGGCCCAGGACCTGGCATGGGTATAAATGCCAACAGTCAGATGCATGGACAGGGGCCAAGCCAGCCTTGTGGTACCATGCCCCTGGGACGGATGCCATCAGCTGGGATGCAGAGCAGACCATTTCCTGGAAACATGAGCAGTATGACCCCCAATTCTCCTGGCATGCCTCAGCAGGGAGGCCCTGGGATGGGCCCACCTATGCCAACTGTGAACCGTAAGGCACAGGAGGCAGCTGCTGCAGTGATGCAGGCTGCTGCAAACTCCGCTCAGAGCAGGTATGCCTTCAGGTGAAAGGAGTTTAAATAAGTAGGAATGTTTGTCGTTTCTGAAATAATTGCACTGTATAGGCCTGTGAATATGCGTTTATACATATTCTGGCTGTGCCCTTATCTCTGGGAGGAGATAATGTGTGGGAAGAATACTTTTCCTTAAACATAAGGGGAAAGCATGTTGTTGTGTGTTTGAATTATCCTCCCGAAAAGCAGCTGTGACAATGGAGATGATGGCCACTTCCAGCTTAGTTCTTGGCACTGCAGGCTTTAGGAAAACCAGCAGGATTGGTGACATTAGGAGTCAAAAACAAGCCCTCTGCAACTTCAAATTGATTACCTGGTTATATTTTTTTTATCTCCAGTAAAGAGGGGGCCTTGACATGTCCTTGACAGCTTGCCTCTGCTATAGAGTAAGGAAGCATATGAATCTGCCCATCAGCTCATGCATTTACTACCCACATATTGGGCAGCAGTGCTGTTGCGGTTCTCCTCTGCAGGACATTCTTGTTTGTAGGCAGGGGGGGAGAGGAGGGCAGGCTGAGGAGAACAGCTAAAGGGGAAAGGCAGAAGGAGAAAAGCAAGCTGTAGTTATCTGGAGTTGGTACCTGCCACTTGTGCATCCATAAGAGAGAACCTGCAAACAGGATTGTAGAGACTGGAGGCATCATCCCTCTTCTTGTCTTCCCTTTGAGCAGTGTTGCTGTTTGTACATGGATGTATGTCTGTCCATGCTTGTTTTTAAGATGCCTGAATACTTGCAATTAAATTAGATTTTATGTGAAATTTTTCAGATTAAGTAATTTCCACATTTCTCTGGACTCAAATAACTCCTGGCATATTTATTAGCTTTTTCTCTTGCAAGAAGTTCCATCATATCTGAGAATTACACAAAGCTAGTTGGACTCTTCTGGTGAACATGTTAATATGTGTGTGTATTACACATCTTGCACTTATGCATATGTGTACACAGATGCACGTATACTCATACAGGTATTTATTATTCAAGATGCAATGTAAAATAAGAAATAGGAAGCTAACATGTCCCTGTATTTGTTGCTTTCTTGTTTTGTGAGTGTGGAAGGCAGGTGGCTACTAGTGATAAGCAGCAGCAAACTTTTAAAACAATAACAGTAAATTTAGTGTACTTCATGTACACTAGAATAGAAACAGACTCCCTTAAAATAGACCATGCTCCAGCAGATATCTGTGAACCAGCAGTCTCTTGCTTCTGTTGGTTAACAGACTTGCCTAGTAGGATTTATGGAAGTCTGCTTCTGTCTGTCTGGTTTAGGCTATAAGCTGATAGGTCAGGCACGAAGGAATAAATAGGCCATCACTGCAGCTGTAGGAGCAGGATTTCTGTATAATCGCAGAACGAAAGGTAAAGCTCACGTTTGTTGGTCTTGACAGCAAGAAAAGACTTTGTGTTAAGTGGAAAGAATTTGGTTGTGATTCAACTTACACATTGGGCATAGTGTGTGGTGTTTGATCAAAAACTAGGTTAAATGATTACCATTCCTATCTCACACCTTCCTGCCAAGTCAGTTTGTAAAACTGCTTTTTGTTTTTAGCTTTGCCTGGACAAAACTGTGCTGTTTCAGAGCCTTCCCATCACACATTGGCAATTCCAGTGATCCAGCACCTGTGGAAGGGCTGAGGAATCACTGAAGCTCTATTGCGAATACTGGCAAAAGGGCTATTTATAAACTGCAAATTGAGAGAAACTTGTCACACTGCTCTGATGTCAGTAGGTTGCAAACACACTCTTTGATCTCAAGTCAACTGTAGAGGAGAAAGCATAATGGCTTTTGGCGACTCCTGCAAGTCCTCCAGGCCTGCGTATGAAAGGAATGTACTCAACAATGACTTGGTTTTGTGATACAGAGCAAATCCAAAGAGGCTGTTCTTCAGTTCTGCTTTAGACCACCAAATATTAGGTCACCTGCTTTTCCCAGCCAGTCAAGGGCTGGTGGACAGCCCATTTTCTTCACAGCACCCCAACTATGGCAGCACTCAGGCTCCCTTGGTGCACCAGCCTCAGTACAGGTAGGTAGCAGTGTAAACTGGACTTGCTGTGGGACCTTGGTGGTTTTTTTTGTTTATAAACATGCCATCTGGGTGCTGAAGGAGTATAAAGATCACCGAAAGATACAGAAATACTTGCATTGTAGAGGGATTTCTAGTTTTTTGTTTTCTTTTTACTAATGCCACTGTGACAGTTCAGTGAAAATCTGCATGTCACTCACTCACACATCTGCATGGCTTTTGACATGGCTCCGTTCCCTTGCTCCTAAAAGGGAAATGAAGAACCTCATTACTGAGAAGGAATGAGATCTGTCTTCCCCCTGACCCAGGGCATCATCTTTCTTTCCTCATTGGTGTTTTTGTCTCACAGCGGTGCTGTGCAACCACGTGTTCTGGACTTGCTGGTATTGTCACTGCTGCCTAGGCAGTGAACTGCAACACCCAAAGTATGATCCCTTTCTAGGAGGTGTTGTAGTGCAGGAGTGATTACAGGGTTTCTTAATGGGATTTTCAAAGAAGTTTTATTACATTGTAGTTGAGCATGCATGTGTTTGGAAAGTTTCAGTTAGTCACTAGAACAGTTTTTAAGATCACTAAGTATTCCTTGCAAAACATTTGCCTGAAATGCAGCTACTCTTTTCTCAACAGTCCTTCACACTGTGATTTCTCGAACCATACCACAAATTACAGAGCTGGGAGAAGGTATCTACTCTGGCTCCCAGCCTGTTGCTCCCTCACAACCAAGTCCATCTTCACCTGAGATTTGAGCTTTATGGACTTCCCTGCCATCATGTTATTTCAGTTGTTCCTCTGTAGAAAATCTGTAATACCCGAATAACTACTGCCTTCATGGTAATTAACAAGTTTTAATTACCAGTTTTCTGTAGCTGCTCTTGTTAGGTCTTTTCCTTAATAACATCTTTCATTTATGTGCATAGAAAAAATAGAAAGAAAAGCAAAACATTAAAACACAAGTCTACTGATTCTCCTGTTCAAAAAAAAAATAATAGTGAAATAGGAGAGCACTCCCACCATACTACTTTGCCTAACTGGGAAGATATCCACTCTTATATGCTAATGTGTTGAGTTTATAAGTTTCAGCTGTGGTGTTCAAAAATGGTTGAGTTTTTATTACTGTAAAACACACTCCTCTGTGTAGAATTAAGAAGAAGATTAAATGTTTGTGTCAGAGTCATGGTTATACAGCAGTATTTCTGTACAAGTTGTTTGTGATCCCCTTCAAGGTCAACTTGTTGATTCAGTAACCAAGTATCAATAGGGGAGAGAAATTTATCTTCAGCTGTTAATCCACAGGATCTGTCCTTTACCAACTTAGCAGTCTCATTTAGACAAAGAAGGCTGGTTTGCTCTGCCTCGCCAAGCCACACTAAGCAGCTATGTAAAATGAATTTAAATGGCATGCATCAGAATAAAATCACTTCCACTGGGGCACAAAATCAATGTTCGTTAATCAGGGCTGGATGATCAAGATCTGAGTGTCAGCCAGTTATAGCTAGGTATCGTCCTCAGTGCAGACCATCACCCTTTTCATTAGAGAAGATAAAAATCATATAAATAAAAGAGTGGTGGCTGTGGAAGATACTAGGTCTACACCATTTGAATTAGCCTTTGACCTCATCTTGAGGCCTGCTTTATGTTAAGCTTAGCTTAATTTCTACAGCTACATAATACCTTCCCTGTAACCTAAAATCTTGTGATGTGCCAGTCTGTCTTGTGCAGGCAGTGTTTCCCAAATAATATTGAGCTAGTCAGGCTAAAGAAAGGTGTTTTTAAGACCTCTTCATTGAACCTCTTCATTGTTTCATAGTACCCAGGGTGTTTAAACTTGCTCTGGGTAACAGTTTACAGCAGGCAATGTTAAATAACTCTCTAAGACCCTATGTAGTAATTCACTTTATTTTCAGGAAGACAGTGTAAAGAAAGTGCAAAGCAGTGTTTCCGTTTTTATATTTATCTTAGTCTCAGCATAAGTAGTTAGGACTAGCATTGAGTAGTTAGGACTAGATGTTGAAGACTTAACATATCCATGGAAGAAAAGACTCTTCTTAACTTAGGCTGACACTGACTGAGACCCCAATGATGGTTCTGCTGCTGGAGACTAGAACCCAGTGGAGGCCTTCAAGAACCAGGTGGCTCCAGAAGATGAAGTCTTTCATCACACTGTGGTTCTTAGAGCAGTGCATGTATTTATAGTGATAGATAAATGTTTCTGTTTGTACAAACCCACAACACAGTAAGCCTTCAGTAAAAACAATTTTAAGCAAATGAGATAGTGTTTTCCCTGTTGATGTCAAAGGCAGCAAATTTAGCCAGTATCTTCTAGTACCAACCAATTTTAAGTTTCTCACTTTGTGGATGCTCAGCTTGAAACTTTTCAAGGACTATGTGTGCACTGTCTGTGAGCTTTTGTTTCCTATAGCAAATGCCCAGTACAGACTTTTGAAAATTGATTATTGACACCTGAAGTCAACAGATGTTTTCAGAGCTAGATGCTTGTCACCATCATTTTCAGCATCTCTCATGCTAGCAGTGAGTGTCATTCTGAGTATGTCTTCTTAGCATTTGGAAGTGTGACTGTAGTATATGGAGAGGTAAAGACATAGTTGCAAAATAGCTGTCTTGTATGCTATTAGCAGTGTGGCCTTAGAAGATGTAATTCAGTGCTAGCTGGCTGTAAAATGCACATCCAACTGGATGCTGAAATGAGCTTTTTGCTGGTGCAACTGCAGTTATCAATATCTGAACTAATGACAATAAAATGAGTTTCGATGTGCATACATGAGAAACAGTCCTATCTTTGAAGGCAGTCTCTTTAACCTCAGTGTACCCTAACATGATTCTCAGGATTGCGTGTTGCAATTTTATAAATTAAAGCAATTTTTTTTATAGATTGAATGAATTTAGAATTCGGTGTTGCTGATTTTAGAGGAGATGATTTAGACATAGTAGTGTATTAAACTGAGGAATTGGGAACCAGCTTAGCTATTTGCAACCACTGGCCATTTTAAAACCTTCTCATTGGGTTGCTAAATTAAGGTGAATATTTACGTTATTGTCCGCTGATCCCCATGACACCTGAGTAGTGCTGTTCAGTCTCTACAGTAATGTGTGATATTGCATTGCTTTGCCATAATTTTAGGCATTCTAGGATATGGTTCTGTTCTAAACTGCTTACCAACTGGTTAGATACTGCAACCTTATTGTAGTGTGGCCAGAAGAATTTATGTAAGTTCTTAATCAGTCGTAAAACTGATCTAGAAAAACTGCACTGATATTAGAGAATTTCTGTTGGACAGAGAAACACAATTAGTGTAAATTAGTTTAAAAAGTGCATTCTAGATGTCTTCTCTATAGTATGTGTGTGTGTCTACATGCGCATACACCCTTGCACACATACAGGCAGACTAACCTTCCATTAGCATTTCTCTCCTGCTATGTATGTATAATTCATATTCTGTGTTGCTGGTGCCAGCAAAGCACTTTTTCCGTATTATTTTCTCCAAGAGCAGGGTAATGCAGCACTGCTGATGGACTAGAAGGTACTGGTGAGGAAATATCGTAATGGACATGATGCATTAAAACGTCAAAAGGAAAAAGAACAAGGCGGAAATAGGGAATAAATTTTTTAAAAAGAATAATAATATAAATAAAACCTAGAACTTTTTTAGGTGTTTTACATTCTAAAGCCTGTCAGTTTCTATGTAGTACTTTCCAATCTGGCCCTTTTCATCTTGAAACTTGGGTTTAAAATTCTAATTGTGATTTTGAAAGCTGCAGTTTTGTAGCAGGAAGTCTTGAATGCTCCAGTGAAATTTACCGTCTGTAATCCCTAGTCAGAGTATATATTTTCCATTGTTTTCCCTTTTCCCCTTAAGCTCGGAGGTGCTGTTCTTCTCTGCTGGGAAGTTCAGTGGAGTGCAGGAAGGTTAAGTACTCATTGAAGTTTCTTTGCTTATTCAAACCAGGCTACTTCTAGATGAAAGGCTGCCAGCTGTGAAATCCCCAAAGTAAACTAGACTAAGATAGGACTGGTAGCCATAATTGGAGCCAGTGCCGTATGTTATCTGTGGCCTTTGAAATAAGCCCCTAGCAGAAAGGCTCTTTTTGCCGGGTCTTTTATTTAAAGTTCAGTCACATGGTAGGAGTTACTCCTGTTCAAATTCAGGCCATTCACAGTTCTCCAGTCTCAAGCTGTCTAGTCGGAGGGGTCTGCTCAACTCCTCCAAACATTCACAGATTTCCTTTAGGGATCCTGACGGATCATGCTACAATGAGTGCCACTTTGCTTTTGATTAGTGCCCTTTGAATATCCAGGCAGTTTGTTTCAGTCCATGAAACCACACTTGGCTTCCAAAATAAAGTCCACGTAGTTTTAGCACAGTGAAGTGGCATTGCTTCTTGGCCTAAATGACTGCAGAATGTCTCTGTGAAGCCCAAAGAGCTACTGTGCTTGCTCCACCTGAAGCTGGTAGTGATTCATTAATGGCTGGAATATTTTCTCTCCACACCAGGTTTCTGTGTGATTTGAAGGGTTAGAAAGTCCAAATACTAATGCTTACTGTAACTGTAATTTCTAAGGGAGCTATTAACCAGTATTGTCATATTTCTTTTTTAAAGGACCCATGCATCTTCACTCTTCATGAGAAACAGTCATTTGTATCAAGCTGATTTTTTTATTATTTTTTTGAAAGGGCGTTTCCTTTCCTCATGTTTTGCTTTTCAAAGCAGAACCATGTATGGCTTTTTTCTACAATGTGTTAGGAGGGGGTGAGTGCAGCTCAGCTTATATGTTTTTATTATAGTAAGGGAAAAGCTAGAAATCTTTTGTGATTATTTTATTTAAATGGAGATGCATTTTATGGATCAGCTCAAAATTGCTGATAAAATCATGTAAGGATTGGAAGAAACTACATGCTGAGCTAACCAAACCCATTTCTTGTGGGAGACTAAAAGAAATATATTTTTATCTGGAATTTTGTTTTACTAAAAGGTAAATCCATCATTTTGGAGCCCTGGTTGTCACTATGCTGCAGAGCTCTTTCAGGCAACCAGTGATTTGGGGAGGCATTTTTTTCTTTTTTGGTTACTCATCAATCAAGTAGACTGCTGTATGCTGTACATGCCTTTAGAGATTAACCACAGACCTCAAGAGTCTACTCCTTTCCTCCTTCAGAGAGTAACCATTCTCAAACTGTGAAAGCAAGAGTGTGTTGGGAAGGAAGGGTGGTTTTTAGTCATGCATGAGAATTTTCACTCACCTCAGAGACACTTCTAATTTGATTATTATTGTGTCAAGATTATTTTTGGCTCGATTTGGTTGTTTAGGAGAGTCATTGCCCTCCGTAGAAATACTAATTATTTTGAAACAAAATTGCAGTGTAGGATTCTGTGTAGTTTATTAACATTCTGCCTCAGGGTTGGATGTTACATAGAGATTCTGTACTTTAAAATGTGATCTTTAGGACATTAAGAATGCAGTACTTCATTAATTGGTATTTTATAAAGTTAAAGAATAAGGGAACATCTTAGATTAAGTAATCTTTTTAGGATGACAAGAAATGTTTCAGATGAGGAAACTGAATTTTCATA
>NW_016690425.1:380679-466223 GCF_001604755.1 Lepidothrix coronata
GGTACTAAGTCATATATCAGCAACTGTGAAGTGCAAGAGCTTGTAGAGTGACTGCTGTGTAGCAGTCGGAGACAACACGTGAAGGTACTGTGGATTTCAGGTCCAATGAAAGAAAGACATCTCCGTATAAGAGACACTGCTCGGCAGCTGTGATCACTCATGTGCTCCTTTGTATTGTCACTGCTGTTCTTCCTTACAATTTCTTTGTTTGGCTTTTTAACGATGACCAGATCTTGCATGACATCTCTTTTTAAAAACACAGACTTCTGCGTTAGCTCAGAGGACACAATTAGATCTGATGCTACTTGTTTGCAGAGAAAAGAGATTAAGTACAGATTAAGCTTTGGGTAGATTGCAAATGAAGGAAAACAAAAGAGCAGAACAGGACCTTCTTAAAAGGAAATGTTTTGAATTTGATCAGTTGTATTTTGGACCCAGTAGTACACCAGACTATCAGCAGCACAATGAAGCTGACAGGCTAGGATCATAGGATCATTCAAGCTGGAAGGAGCCTCAAGAGGTCTGTAGTCCGACCTTTTTCTCATCAGGCTCAGCTTAGAGCTCATGAATTTATCCTGTTGGGTCTTCAAAACTTCCAAGGACAGAGATTTCCCAATCCCTCTGGGCCACCAGATCTAATTTCTGACTGTTTTCATGGGGAAAATGTTTTCCTTGCGTCCAGTCTGAACTTGAAGTGTTTTAACTCTTGCCCAGTGTGCCTAGTCCTCCCACTGTGCCGCACTGTGAAAAGCCCAGCTTCATCTTCTTGCTAACTACATTTTAGATGCTAGGGGACTGCTGTAGGCTCCTGTCGACAGCTCTTTCTGCCCCAAGCTGAACAGTCCTGCTTCAGCCCCTCCAGGATGAGTGCTCAAGCCCTGACCATCTAAGGGGTCCTCTGCTAAACTTACTCCGGTTTATCATCATCTTTTCTTTACTGGAGGATCTAAAACCGGACAGGATACTCTAGATAGAGGCTAATGAGTGCTGAGGAAGGAAGGGATGACCAGTTTCTTACATCTCCCAGCTCTGCACCTCTGCCAGGACAGTCTGCTGGCTCACGCTCAGCTCTGTCTGCAAAGATGCCCAGGGACTTTTCCGCAAAGCTTCTTCCCTGTGGTCAGGTCCCAGCTGGCACCACTGCAAAGGGCTCATCCTTCCCAGGTGCAGGACCTTGCACTTGTCCCTGTTGAATTTCAGAAGGTTCCTGTCAGCACATTCCTCCAGCCTGCCCAGATCCCCTGAGGTGGCAGCCCTTTCCTCAAGTGTAACATCTGGCTCTGGTATTATGCAAGTGCTGTGCCTTGCTAAATTGTCAACAGAGTAAATAAACCACAGAAAGCAAGTAGATTCCCCCATTCCCACTTTTAATCTCTTCCATTTGCTGAATTCTTGAAAATCTACTTGTAGCAGTAGAGCAGAAAAAAGAAATGTGTAGGCTTAGATATTGTGTTTAAATTGATAGCATAATCCTAACTTTGTATTGACTTGGCTGCTTTTTCCTCTAAATGGGGAAAATACATAATCTGAGATCACAATATTGTCTTCTAGTTGTCTAGTTCATATGCAATGCAGGATTTCTCTGACCAGTACATTTCGTAATGTGTTGCCTGTGTGTAGAAGTGTCGAGTACTAGTTTCCTTCATTCCCTTAGTGGGTAACTGCATCACACTGTGAAGGCATCTTTTCATTATATTCAACATAAGTGCTTCTTTTCTTAATTTCTTCCTATTATTCCTAATTACATCATCCCTAAGCAACCCAGCCCTTTGTGTTTGTGTGGCAAATATTGTAAAATTGTATACTTAACTGCATTTGTTCTGCTGTAGAATTCATAGCCGGTCAGCTGAATTTTTGCCATTAGATGTCACTACGTGTACACCAGACTGTTTTTAAAATACTTGATTTTTATTTAGTGATACAGAAGAATGGAGGAGAGAATTGGGAGATGTAGGAGAGAGTCTAGTACTATGCTTTGAGATATCTACTTCTTAAACAGTATGTTGGATATGCCTTTACTAAAAGCAGCACAGAAGGAAACATAAGATTTTTGACTTAAGTCCAACAACCAACAGATGATGCTGTGACCTTAAGCATATATAAATATGTTTAGCAGCTGCTGTGTAACATATTTATAAGTGTTTAGTGACCTGGAGGTTAATCAAAATGAGTTTGGTGATCTCAGCTCAGTTCTTAATGGACTCCACTTCATATTATAGCACTGATGCAGCACAATTTGTCACAGTCGGCAGTCTTTACTCAAAGGACGCCCACTGTGGAGTGAGAATTAAAGGCCAAAGTAATACCTGATTATTTCTCCCTAAAGAAACTTTCCATTCCAAGCCATCATAGAGCAAAATAATATGTGGAGGAGCTCTGTACTGCTCACTGCACCCAGTCTCAGGATAAAATAACGTTTACTCTTACAGGATGTCCTTTCAGCGTTACTGAATTTGCTCATGCGTACTGAGGGCAGTGCTTTGATAGGGGGCTGGGGAAGGACAAAGTCCTGCCAGGGATGGTGCTGAGTCTTTTCACTTGCTGGCCTCTTTCCAGAGATGGAGAGCTGTGTCCGTTCCAAGTGTGGCATTACATGGGAGGATGAAAGGAATAGTTATTGCCTTGCCAGATGAAATTTCAGAATTAGGTTCTGCCATTCAGGTCCTTCTGGGTACAGAAGCAATTTTTTTAGACTTCAGTTGTTTTCTTGCTGTCCTGGCTGAAGCTAGTGTATTGTTTTTATTTAATTTCTGCTTTCTGTCTAAACTGGAAACAGTTTCCTACTTTTTGATTTAAAGCTGTTGTACAGCAGTATGCTTTTGTGAGCTACAGTTGAGATTGATGTCCATACTAGGTAACATGAAATAGGTTATACCTCAATTTAAGACAACGAACAACCCCACAGCTTAGAAGATATGCATGCTATAGAAAGTAATAGTATTGAAATATTAGTAGGTAAGGACCAATTTCTGCTTACCTGCAAGGTGTGTATCTCCTGTGTATTTTTAAAGCAAAAGAAGGATATCGAAGAGATAGATACCTGTAGAGACTTGCCTTTTCCAGAATCCTAGCCTTACTCCATAAAAGAATATCTCAAAATCTATTACTTCTATTTTAAAGTGTAAAAATAAACTTGCACATTTTTTCATCTTCGCTAGTAACTTTATCCAGTAACAGAAAGGATCTTGCTTATCCAGCATAGAAAGAATTTTTCAGTTAACTGCATTTGTTGAAATACAGCAATTTTCAGCTAAAAAAGGGGGGTGGGGATGTTTGAGATACAGTATTTACATAAGAAAAGCTTGATTGTATGACTGAAATCTTTTAAAGTTGTTGCCAAATGGTTCTGCTCTTCTCCTTTCCCTTTGTAATTTTCCCTTGGAGCATTGCACCACCGTGCATTTTAAATCTTTTCCCTCCACTTCTCCTTGCAAGCTTCATCAGGGAAATGACATTGTATGGCAGTTGTCTCCTTCATATCAAAAGAAAGCCTTTGCCTCTTTACAAGAGTGAGAAAAGTTTGTCTTCAGAGAGCAAAGGACAAAACTGACTTGGAAAGAGATGCTTTATTTAGATAACACGTTCTCTTTTCCTCTGAAGAAATTCACAATGTGTCAAGAAAAATTAGGCCAAATAGTGCTTTAATGGTCTTTCTCCTGTACCTCCTAAAAAAGAAATCTATTCTTACCGATTGCATTAAGAATCTGCTATGAGTTTCAAGAAGACAAAAAGCCACTGAAGTTACTGAGGGTTCTTGGTTTAGGTGTTGTCTTTTTTGTTTGAATACTGATTAGTAATTAAAAGTAGAATTTATACCAAAACTTCTATCTTGCTATCAGGACATGCAGCTTTCCCTGCCCGTAGAATAGCATTAAATGCTTTGTTTTTTGTAAGGAAATAAAAGCTGACAGGTACTAAAGCTATGTAAAGGGGTGGTTGCTTTCTTGTTTCTTTTATTTAGAAAAACAGCATAAATTTACAGGGGGTACACTGAAGAAACAGGTCTGAGTTTTGGATTTCCTATGTAGTCTATGAATATACAAGTAAGTATATTTTTGCATGGGGTTTTATTTATCTATATGATTTTATATGTATGAGCCTTACCCCATAAATATTGTAATATGTGCTGCCTTCAGCTATACTAAGAAAAGGTAGATAATTGTTTGATGGATTAAAAGAATAAAAGGTTATTTTTTAAGTTGAATCCTGCATTACATTGGGCTATTCGGCTTACTTGGATTGGACTATTTTCTTCCTTGTGCCTCAATTAATCTATAGAATTTGATAAATCAAGTACCAAGCATACTAAGATACTTTTAAGAACTTAAAAGGATATAATTTTTAGTCCTTAAAAATATTTAGTCTGAAGATCTGAACATGTGGAGCATTATGTAAGGGCTTAATTTACACTAGTTTTTCAGATAAATATAAGTCTCAGTTATAAAAGCATTATACAAATATGTGGTTAATATTCAAAAGCAAAATAGTTCTACTGAGGTTTTTTTATTGTTTCAACAAAGTGTAATATGAAAGATTGGACATAGATGGCATGTACAAATGAACACTGTGTTCAGTGCAATAACAACAGATATAGAAATCAGAAACTGAGTCTGTGGTACCCATTTTTCTTCTGGTCATTTCACTGTTTGTTAAGCTATGACAGGTAAAGATTGCTATTACATGGTCAAATGGCAACTCGCTGGATTTTTTTTTCATGCCAATGCTAGGTTCTAATTTTGACTCCTAATCACATTGCTGTCTACTATAGGTGAATAATCTGAGTTGTATTTTTCTGCTGATTGGTAGTGGCATATAAAGACACTGTATACCTCTCTTGAATAGTCTTCACTCCAGTTCTATCTCAGATATATATATATAACTTGTTCAAGACTAATTCAAAGCCCCCTATATTGGTAAAGTGAACTAATTGCGTGCTTTCTCCTTAGCTATTTGCAAACAATAGGAGCTGTACTCTGTGACAAACCACAGCATCTTCAGCAATGAGGTACGTAATGAGACATTGTATGTGTGCTTTCTTCTCCTAGGCAAGGCAATTTTCCTGCCATGAATCAGAGTGGTATTATGGGATCCAGCTCCCCCTACACTCAGCCGATGAACAACAGCTCTGGCTTGATGAACCCGCAGGCTCCTCCTTACAGCATGGCACCTAACATGGTGAACAGTTCAACAGGTAATGGTGAGTAACTTTCAGCAGTGTCCTTCCTCCATAAATCGCCTTAGCAGCATCAGCCCTGGACTGGTGGCAGAGGAACAACCTTCTTCATTTAATTCACCCCTCTTGGGTGGTTTGGAGTGATTCAAAACTAAGCTAAGGTGCTCACTTTTTTTTTTGTAAAAATGTAACTCATACATTTTTCATTAAGTCCTTTTGCACAGCACATAGATGAGTAGAGTGTTTTGAACAGTTCCAGCAACACTCGGACTCAGTTTGATGTAGGTGTTGACCAGCAAGTATATGTATATTTCTGTGTATGTGACTGCAAGAGAGGGAAGGAGAATAACCTCATCTAAGAGGCTGCTATTGCTTTTCAGTGTCTTACTTCCTAAGGTTGCAATTTCAGATATTTAATGTGGTAGTAATTTAAAAAAAAGAGATGTGCACCTGCTCTGACTTGAAGATGCTGAAAGTTGAGCACTTAATATAATTACTCTGTTCAGAACACATAGGCCATATTCACTGTTTACAAAATTCATATAGGGTTTTCCTCATTTACGTCTTTAAATGTCATTTTATAAAATTTAATTATAACTTCCTTTTGCAAAAATAAAAAAAGCATATTCAATGTAGTGATTGGATTTATCTTTCATATCATGACTTATGAGTTTAGAATTGCTTGCAGCTTTGTGTATGACTTTGAAGGCAAGTGAATGTAGTTCTGCACAAACGTGCTTTATGGTCCGTATTCATCTTGAACTCCTAACAATTATCCTCCATCAAGATAATACTTCAGTAAAGATCAATTCTTTGATTGGGGTGTGTTTGGATGACGTTTCAATGACCTTGAAGTGGATCCTCCCAAATACTTATTCCAATCATGGAGTTTCTGTGCCTGCTTTACTGATTACATTATCCTTTTTTGAAATGTTGGGGTTTTTAAAGTTTTTGTGAAAGCTGAATAGGTTGTGCTAAGGTAATATGATGTTGTTTCTTGGTTGTTTTTGTTTTTACTTTTGTCTATTTCTTTAGAAATGCCTTACTACCTGAATTGTGTCTTACCAAGAGCCTGTTTGTTGGTATCTTTTTCTCTACTCTTCTTAGCCTGTTTAATTTCTTCATCCTTTGCCTCTTCCCCTATGTTTCCTTCCTGTCAATTTTATGTGTTTCTGCTTCTTGAGAAGAAAATGGCCACTGTGAGATGCTAGTGTCTAGTATGTCCAGAGAGTTTCTTTCCTCTACATAGGAACTCCTGAGACACTTAGCAGTGTCTTGTATTTCAAAAATACTATCTTACTGTTTTAGTGAGCAGAAGAAACAGAAAGGAAGCTTCTAATCACTAAGAGTAAAAAAAAAAAAAAAAAAAAGGCTTTTTTGGAAGCCATTGGTTAGTCCAGACAGCACACTGCACCATCTGATGGAGAGGGACAGACAAGCTGTTGAAAAGACCATTAGATAATAGCTTGCTTTTCCCCCACCAGAGCTGTCCCAGGTAATATTATGTTCTGTTTGTGTAGTTATGTGTTTTGTCTGGCTTGCTGAAATAAAATTACTTCTGAGCATTGAAACTGTGCTATAAATTTTGTTTTGCTATTAGCAGAAGTAATTTTTTCCCCTTTTCCGTTGGCCCCCAGAGCTGCAAAAATAACCAACAGCAAACAGATGGCAGAGTGCCCTGCCTAAGAAGATTTATATATTCCTAAGGAATAACCAGTTTAAAGGAAGATTCACAGAGGGTTTTTTTGTTCAGATAATTCAACCATTTGTTATTTCATACAGTGGAAATCTGTTCAATGCAAGACCATTTATCCTAGCAGTCTTTTGTATGGGGTAGTCATACTCTTTTTATTGTGTTATGCATTCTGAAATATTGGATTTTGAATAATTTAAACATTTATCAAGGTTTTTTCTGCCAGTGCATTTGTGAGGTTTTCTTTTGTTCCAGTTTTATTAATTCAGAGATTACCCAATGGAAAGTAAGAATGAGATGAAGTAAAGGAGTTCAGTGCACCTCTTTTAGTCTGGGAGCAGACACGCATCTAGAATGCTTTATGGAGCCAGCCTCCAGGAGAGATGGTGTTGGGGAGGAGACGGACACACACAACACCAAAAAGAGAAAATTAGGTGTGAATACACTGCAGAGGACAAATGCAGTGTGAATACTTAATTTCCCCTTATCCTGACTCATCCTTCTGCTTGGGTCAAAAAAATGAAAGTCTGAGCTTAAGGCAAGTGTAAATACAGTTCTTAAAATGATAATGCCTTGAGCTGAGAGAGCACTTCAGGGTCAGCTCTGGTGCTGCATTTGATGAGGTGGAAAACTTATAGGTGATACCTACTTATGGGCTTGAAAACAGTATTTTCTGTGACGTGAAGATCACTTCAGCTATCTGACTCTACAGCTTCCCCTTCCTCCCCACCGCACTTTGTAAAGTCACACATCTGTCAGATAAACCAGTGTTCAGTCAATGTGTAGGGCCTAAACCAAATACAACTGAGTGCCTGCTGATGGAGTTAAATGTGGGCATTAGTTAACTTACTCATATCCCTGAGCATGAACAATTGTGCTTTCAGTTAGAGGCCAATGAAAACCTAAGGTAAGCAGTAGGGAGAAGTTAGTTTCTTGGTTGACTGGGTTTCAGAGAGTGAAGTTGTGTTGCCTCCTGAGGGAGGAAGGTGGGTTCTGTATACATTTGTTTTAATCAAATGCACTTACTCTAAAACAGAGGAAGATTGCTGATACTGATGGAATTGTTTTCATATGGTGTTGGAGCTTTGGTACAACTATGTTTAACACTGGTCTTGCCACCCATTTTTAGTAGGATTTATAACTCCTTATTACCAGTTGATTCTTTTTTTTCCCCTTTATTTATTAATTAATATCACAGTTGAAAGGAAAATCATGCTGCAGTTACACATATTGGTACTTTAACAGTGACTGTGGATCAAACAGCAGATCACCAGCTTCTACTGATGTAGAGCAGTTTAGGAACACAGAAATTATGAGATGAAAGACAGATTCTTCTGATAGAGTATCCCATCCGTAGCAATAAAAAAACTTCAGGAAAATGGTGCCAGAATCCCTTCACAAGTATGGAACAAGCTACCATTCAGAAAAATTGTATAACCTCCACTGTCCTTTTATTATGTGAGTTCACATTTCCCATATATATTTTAGATTTTCCCCCCTATTTTTCAAATTCCAGCTTTAAAAATGCATCTAATAAACAGGAAACTTACAAATTCCAAAAGAAATAAAATAATTTCATGCTGTGAGCCTTGTTAATTCTAGTGAAAATTATTTTTAAAACAAAGTAATATGGAGTTTGGATCTCACAGATTTTGGTATTGTTCTTGCACAGAAACTGGCATTCACAATCTCTGCTACCTCTGGAGGTGAACAAACCAATAAGAAGGCATTAATCTCCTTCCTGCCACAAGGAT
The DNA here is from genome assembly GCF_001604755.1 of Lepidothrix coronata. NCBI lineage: Eukaryota > Metazoa > Chordata > Aves > Passeriformes > Pipridae > Lepidothrix > Lepidothrix coronata. The sequence goes on from NW_016690425.1 coordinate 389,300, forward strand.
CCTTTCGTAATTTCACTACCTCTGTCCAACTGAAACCTTCCTTTTTTTGGATATTATTATTACCAATGAATTTTTAACATTGTAATATTTTATATAAAACGTGAAGTTCTAGGAAAAATTAATTGCATGAAAGGATTTAAAATTATGTTCTTTGAAATAACATTAAAAATACTTAGCTTATTATATATATTTGACTTCATATTTATTTGGATGAACCTCTGATAGGAAAAGCAATCATATTTATGCATGTGAAGTATTTTTTAGAAACTTTATTTTTTCCATTTTGCAGCTTAGTTGCATTTTTCTGAAGAATGGAAACCTCCATTTATTGCACTATTTGTTTTACTCTAATTCATATCTTCATAGGAGCTATTAATGCACATTTAGATAAACTTTCTGGAGGTTGTCAGTAGTTGGTAACAGCTGTAGTGTCCTACCACCTATATGCCAAACAAGTGATGACCTTGATCCCATAGTCACTGTTTGACTGTAAGTCAAGTCAGTTCCTGGCATAGAGATGCCTGTGTCCCAAACTGCTTGTACTTGTCATCTCTGGGACAAGACTTGGTCAGCAGAAAGGAGGTGTATAACTGAGATGCCTGGTGGCCATCTCATCCCTTTCAGATAAGGTCCCAAGCACCTGGTACTGTGCTTTTCCCCAGAGGCCAATGGTTATTCCTGGCAGGACATCAGGCAATGCTCTTATCCCTCTTCCACTTTCTCTGTGGGCATAAAAGAAATGGGGATCCTTTTGCAACTCCACAGTCACAAATTCGCTGCTTTTGCTTTTGCTTTTTCTTCTCTTTCTTTTCTGCAGAGGGATAGTGCTAGGGGTGGAAGGGAGAAAGGATTGTCTTACAAAGGAAAGAATATTCTGTTTTGTAGAGCATGATTTGTTATTGCACTAGCAGTAAAGAGAAAAACAATGTTTGTATATTGCTGCTCCTACAGTATTTCATCATCTTCTGGGACTAGGAGAGCAGCCTTTAGCAAAAAAATAATACTTTGCTGCAGTTTTACTCATGTCAATATCTGCCTTTGAGTACATGAAATTCAGCGTGGAATAGTTAATTCAGGACCTTGACCTATACTTGCTTTTTGAAATCATTCTAGCTCTTAAATTCTTATGATAAGCCAGAGGCTAGTACTTGAAACCTGTTCACAGTATGCCGTAACACTATTTGAGTCAAGTTTTCCCTGTTACCCTCCTCTCTACAATGTTTTATCCTTAGGTTTGCACTTCACATGAAGAATTATTAGTACCCGTGTAGAAAGAGACTGGGTCTTATTTTAGCAGTTTCGTGACAATAACAGTATTTCACTGCTCAGAAAGGGTCAAAACAATGTTCTCGCTGTACCGCTTAGCTAAAAAAAAGTGAAAGAATGTCTGCTCACAAATCGCTGGAGAGTATGTTTGCAAGAAGTTACGAAACAGCATTTCAACAGCAGATAGAAAAGTAGCTGTGGAAACATCTTAGGTAAAAGCTATAGGGAAACTAGACAGCCTTGCAGTTTGCTAGTAAAATGCTTGCAGTTCTCCTCTTTGAGGTAGAAAGAAAGAATGTAGATGAAGTAAATAATTTAGAACAAAAAATTAAACAGAATTTGGGAAACTTTCCTTTTTTTAATAATTGTCTCTAATTCCTGATAGTTGTCTTTGCATATACCAGCAAGCAATATTCAAAAGCCAAAATGAGCCTATATTTTTACATTTCTGAACATGATTAATACAGTCAGAATATATGTGGTAATCTCCAGACTGGAGATTACCCAGCCCTTTTACGTGAAGTGTTAACTTAAACCCCTCTGGAAAAGAGATTCATAAGGGAGTTCTGATGGAAAGAAAACTAACCAGGAGTGGACACAATTTTTAAATTCTTTGCAATAGAAATACAGTGTGCCAACCTAGATAACAGTGAGGTATCAGCAGAGGATTTAGACATGCAGAATTCTGGTGAAGAAGCGTGATTGTTAACGTCACTTTTTTTGACCTCTCTAAAATGGCTTTAGAGGGGAAGGGCCATCTTTGGTTGCTTTGAAACTAAAACTAAGACTTCTTTTATAGCACTTTCACGCTTGAAATATGCCAACTGATAAAATGGATTTTGTTTAACAGTTCTGCATCCCAGTTTGAAACGAGACCATGGCATATATTTGACCATTTTATACATATTTTTTTAAAAATCTCTAAAAGAAAAATAACTTTTTTAATTGTGGAATTGAAAACTAAAATGTGCTAGACTGCCATTCTTCACTTGAGAATGGTCACAAGCTGCCCCAACTCTGCAAACAGAGTATAAGGGCAAAATGCATACAAATCAAATGCTTAGTGGATGCTGACTTCCCAGTGGCATATTGACTGGATGTTTTGTTGAGATTTCACACACATACATAAAAATAACAGCATTTTTAGCTGATCCAAATAGATTTTTCTCTGCAGCTGCATCACTTGTAAAAGGCTTTTTGTTCCAATTCTTGAAGTCTGAAGTATTGCAAGTAATTTTTTTTTTAAATCTCAATTATGATTTGTGTGTTGTGATGACTTTAAGGGCTTGATTGGGCTACAAATGTGCTTTGAAAAAACAAGAAAATGTGCCCATGAAAAACACCGGCAGTTCAAAGCTGAATATTGAGCATACAGTTGTAAACTCACATGGCACATGGCTGGGTAGGTTTTTTTGGCAGACCGAGAGTTTCAACCTGCAGTGATGCTAAAGATATTAGCAAATTAGCACTGCAAAGCTTGCCAGAGTATTCGCTAGAGTCCTGCTCATGCTCTCACTGCTGTAATTAAAACTAATTATTTTCTAAAACATAGTAATACATGAATATGTGGAATAATCATTTTGTATTGGGCAATCTGTGAAGTATTTTTAAAGCTTCTTTTCCCCCTCCTATCTTTGGCTTGCTATGCAGTGTGCCTGCTGCCTAGTGCAAGCCAGCACTATCATTTTAGGAGAGGCATGCTAGTCTGGTAATGACAATGATGATAATGTTTAGATTTGGGGTATGTATTTTTTCCTTTTTATTGTCTTGTAGGTTATTCTGTGTTTTTATCATCCCATATCCTTCTTTGAAAGAAGGACATGAGGGAGATTAAAAAAGGAGAGAAAGGAAAGGCAATCCAGTCTTTCACAAATGCTGTCCACATGGTTTTCAGCAGGAAAAGAATCACCTGGTGTCTTGCTGCTGTTCTCTGGTTATTTGCATTGATTCAGTGTTATGGCACCTCCTAGCATCTCCTCTGCCCTGTATTTTCTGTCTGTTTATCTGGATGTTTCTTCTTGCATCTTTCTAGAAATCCAGGAACCCAGCAGCTCCGCAGCAGTAATACTATACTTAGCACTTGCATCTTCAAATAAAAAACCCTTAAACTCCTCGCACTCCTGGGAAGCAACTGCATGCCATTATCAGAGAAAGACATTTGTGCATTCATTATAGTCCCACCTCATTTTGGCAGGAGGGAGGAAGTTGAGTGCTAAGTTCTCCAACAGAGCACGGTTTACAGCTTGTAATTCTGTAGCTAAGGGTCACAGAGGCTGAACCATTCATATCGAAGTCAGTAGGGGCAGGAATTATCTGCTGGACACCAACCTTAATACAGACGTAATTGGAAAATTCAGCCTTTTTTTTGGATTCAACACGGCAAGCAAAATGTGTATTGTTTTCATTTATGTTTGTCTGTTGCTAAAGGGAGAGTGCAGTAATTAAAATACGTTGTTTTTCTGTTAAAATGTTGTGGTCAAATGCAGAGACAGTTGAAGAGTACCAGCAGCACAAAGAATGAATTTTGCTCTGTAAAGTGGTGGTGGTTGTTGTTGCATGGTGTTTGTATTCTCTCCTGTTCGTTCTCTTTTATTTCCTCAATTCAACTGAAGAGGTTTCCAGGTTTCCAGAGGCTAGAATAACAGGACAGAGGTGGGACAACCTCTCCTTCACATGGCACCACAGTCTTGCAGCAAGGAAGCGTGTTTTTTCCTGCAAAGCCAAACACAGTCATGCTTAACTGTTTCTCCTGTTTTCGATTAGCACCTATGGGTCTTGCAGATATGATGACACCTGGTGAGTCCAAACTACCCCTTCCTCTCAAAGCAGATGGCAAAGAAGAAGGACCACCCCAACCCGAGAGCAAGTCAAAGGTATTTACCACCTCCGCACGTGGTGTTGGTTCTGCCTGCAGAAGTCTGCTGTGTTGTCCTTCATCTTCTGGTTTTGGCCTACCCACTTCTGTTCTTTCCTGCATGCCTTTCCATTCACGTGCAATCTCTTTGTTTCTTTATTTTTTTTTCTTTTTTCCTTCATTGTGTGGATCTGAAAGTTACTAGTTCTTATGGCATTTTAACTTGTGGGGGCAAAGCATCCCAAGCCAAAAGTTGCGGGGGTGTTCAGCTGTGCCAGGTGGGTGGGAAAGAAGGGTCTTGCCTGGTTTTAATCCTTGCAGCCATTTTTCTCTGCCTTCAGTTATAGCTTCCTGTTTTGGCCGCCTCAGCAGCAGCAACATACTTTAATATTTTGCTTTCCTGCCTTATTTGATAAAATAAGGTGAACAGCTTGTTTTTTTCTTTCTTTCATAATGGGAAACCCATGCTTAGCATTTCATGTGAGCTTGAAGTAAGCATGGTGGCTTAGTGACTTTAGCCAAGCATCAAGCAAACTTTCCAAATTATACTAATTAACAATGTTGTTTTAATACCTTTTATATATATATAAATATATTTATATATGTGTGTGTTTTCTGTATGTGTCTCTCTGTTTATATATATTTTATATATAAAAATTGGTCAGTCTGTTAAAATGGATGTATTTTCTTTGTTTTTAATAAAGTTTGCCCTGCCTTTGTCATATTATTTTTTTTTATTCCTCTACCACAGGATAGCTACAGCTCTCAGGGTATTTCTCAGCCCCCAACCCCAGGCAACCTGCCAGTCCCTTCCCCAATGTCCCCAAGCTCTGCTAGCATCTCCTCATTTCATGGAGATGAAAGTGATAGCATTAGCAGCCCAGGCTGGCCAAAGACTCCATCAAGCCCTGTAAGTGGCTCTGGTTTTTTTGGTTTTTGTTTATTTTTTTGTAATTAATTATATTTTAATGCTTGCTTGTTTGTTTTGTAAATTCCTTTTCTTCATTATTTATCCACTAAACAGTTTTCTTTCTCTGTAAGACTGGGTACAAATTCTGCTCTCGGACACATGACTGTAAGTTCCACTGCCTGGCTTCAGTGGGGCCTGAGCATGCTTATCCAAGGGCAAAATTTGTCCCAACAGTACTTTGAAATAAGAAAGAATAAAATTGCGTGCATCATGCAAGTGTGCTGTCTGGTAAAACAGCAGTTGTTGTGAAGAAAACGTCCTTCCTATAATGCATCAGCTTCCAAGCATGCCGACTGTGTTGTTAAGGACAATTCCATTTCTGTTCCTGGGCCCAAACTCCTTCACACAACTGACTTCACTCTGGTTGCTACACTTGTCTTTATTATGATTATTTAGGGAAAGAAAACCAAACAAAACAAAACAAAATGAGAAATCTTCTCCCCTATTGAAACTAAGTCAAATTATAGACTCAGCACCACGAAAAAGCTGCCATTTATGTTTTTGAAACATTTTTATTTTTGAATTGTGTATCTGGAAATACAGCCATTAGGCTATCAGGGCACAGTCTAAACCAAAAATGTTTCTAATTTGCTTCATTGGGTTATTTTGAAATAACCCAGATTGTGAGTAGAAAAAAGCCCCTGATGCATGTACATTTTTAGAAAACTATTTTTTAGATGAATAATGTTTAATCATTCTCATACAGGTGTTAAAGAAAAACCTGAGAGAGACGTGTGGAGCTAAAACTGAATTTCATCATCTATCTATCTATAGATATACACATGGAAAATCTATATACATATATAGAAAAGAGAATGAAGACATAAGCTGATACGGCCTCTGGGGAGCAAATGTCCACTTGATCATTTTTGTTTTGTTTTGTTTTGTTTTTAATTAGAAATATATATGTCGTTCCTCTCTTATTTCTTTTTATCAAAAGTAGGAACGATTGTAGTAAAATACTGAAACGTATTCTTGTATAAAGGGTGTTTTCTCCAATGTTAGTGATAAACAACTAAATTTTTACAAAGTGATACATTGAAGTGTATGTCTCAGGGCAAACAGAGGAAGGCCAATCGGAGGGGAAAGATCTACCCATTCAAAAATCAGGCATCTAGTGAATCCCCTGAACAAAGGGGCAGCATGGCATGAAATGCACCACTTCAATCTTTGGATATTTATTTGACAGCAACTTTGAGTCTCAGAAGGCAGCTGATGTTACTTATTCCCACAAAGTCTCATCTTTTTCTTCACAGCATTTCTGAAAGCATGATACCAAAAATTCTGTTAGCTTTCTTTGTAGCAAAGAATACTTTGGGTATTGCTTGTTTGGGCAGTTTTCTGGAGGAAAACGAGAGTTACTGCGCAGGCTGTCTAACACATTGAGTGCTTCCTCTACAAGGGTACCAAACAACAACGCATTCCTGAGCTCATTGCATAAACTGTGTAGCAAATCCTACAGCCATCATGAACATATGTGAAGACTTTTCCATGTAAATATGCCAAAGTATAGCATTGGAAAAAATAAATGAGGAAAGTTTATGCTTTCAATTTCTTCTGACTGTCCTTCTGTCCAAAAGCTTCAGTTAGCTTCTTAGTACACAGATGTGGATACATACGGTACTTTGGAAGGATAGAAAAATAAGTGGTGTAAGTGAGCTGGTCCCTTTCTACCTGTGATGGCCAGTGGATTGGATAACTTCATCGACATCAACAGCAGCCTGACATAGAGTGGAATGATTGATTGCAGGCGTTTCGTTACACTTGAAAACAGCCTGAATTGGTTCATTAAATCCCAAAGCTGCTTCATGTGCTACAACTTCTCCATTCCAGCAAAGGATAAAAGCAAGGGTGAATAGTCTGATTCACTTCAGGATATCCCTGTGATCCTACTAAGTGGATCCTCTCTTTCAGCTGTTTTGTGTGGAAGAGAGGCATATGAAAATGGGAAGAAGGAATTGTTAAACATTATGTTTTGAGGCCTCTTTGGGTACATCAGTAAAAGAACACTTCTGCCATGCAAATTTTGCATGTAATGTGCATCTCTGACAGCAGTGAGGTAGTTTTAAAATTTTTTAAAAGAGACATTCCAAGCATGGGTGTGAACTGTGCAGGGTCACTGCAACATGAATAAAACAGTAGGTTATGAAAACCACATAAAATGCTGTTCAGTGTCCATAGGTACTCATGAACATGACAGTGAGTACACCTGAATAGTACTACATCTCCATGGTGCTATCTGTGAGGGGTCTGCTGAGTCCTTCAGGAGAAAATCTTGATAGAGGATTGTGTCCTGCAAAAGCCTCTGCCAGAGACTGGACTTCGGCAGTTTTTGCTGCCTGTGTATGCACACTCTGTTCTGTAGTAAAAGAGTAGTAAATTGGCAAATTCTTCATTGAAGTGGGAGAAGTGAATGGTAGATAGTTCTATAAATATAGATGCTTAAAGATATGTACAGAAAAAACTATCCACTGCCTTTCATGTGAAAAGAACTCCTACAGAAATTTGTGTTGCTCTGAAGGATTCTGCAGACTCACCATACAAGGGTCTGTATATAATACAGTTTTAATAGGGGGTTTTAATATAGGGTTCAGCAGACTTAGTATGGGAATTGGCTTTGGTATCCACATACTTTGGTGGAGTGTTTTTAATCACCCATTTAAACATGGCCAGACATACCGTGTGGAAGAGTGCTGAGGACTGAGGGCAGAGTAGGATACAACTAAATCAATAAAGGTATGTGCCACAGGCTTGGAATAACATTCTTTTATCACCAAAATGATCAACAAACTTAACAGAAGAAAGGCTCATGATCTGTATTCTTCCAGCATTGCCTGACATGTGCTCATTTTGGTTAACAATGGGATCATTCTCTTATAAACCCTTGTTTTCTGATGGTTAATATTTACCTATAGGCAAATTTGGGCTTCCAGATGAACCTGCCCGTGTGAAACTGAAGTTTGTTTGTGTGTAGACTAGCTTGCACACACCTGTCATTTTTATACATTTACATTTATAAAAATAGAGAAGAGAAAAAGATCTTTACTCTTGAGGAATAGCATTCTTCCTTCCAGTGCATTCTTCTACAGTTAACATTTCATTTTAGAAGAAAATTGCACCCATTTTACAAAGCATGACAACCTGAAAGCTCACACAGTAAGAAACACTTCTTACCTTCTGTAAGCTGTGAAAAGTTTTCAGATTATACTGTCATTTTAGAGCCTGCTGCCACACTGCTGAAAAGCAGCATCATTTGAGATATATAGTAGAAAAACGCAGAATGAAAAATTCTTAACTCTTTCCCTTCTGCTCTGAATTGGATTTGAAAAATGAATCTTAACATACAAAAATGAAATCCTAAAATTGGTAAATCTGAGGTTTCTTAACCATGAATTACGATAAAAGAGAAATAGAAACTATTCTGTTGCTTCATATGTTAGAATATAAGCACATAGAAAATTTTCTGGGTGAAAGTTGAAATTTCCCACCTTCATTTTTGTTACAGTTCTGGGAGATCTTAAGTGTCAGATTAAAATTAATACCGATGAGTAGTAGAGTAACTTCATACTTACTGCAGTTGGTAGTGGGGTAGCTCCAATTCATTCAGCTATTCAAGCCTGTGTGATCACATATCTGTTCTCACTGCGAAAACAAATTAGTAGCAACATGACTTGCCTGCTTCCCTCTTTCCACCCACCCCCCAAAAAAACAAAACAACAACCCAAACTTTGACATAGTATATTTGTTGCAAAGAGTTAAACTGATTTTCTTAAACACCCAGATACATAGCAAGCGATGCTCTTGAGTAAACTGGTTGCCATTACAGAATCAGTTTGTGCTTTCTTTGCATAATCTGCAGGATTCATGTCAAAGTACTTTCCTGCCAGCCACTTAGTAAAACAAATTCAGCCTTGACTCTGACTTCAGTAGGAGTTGTAATGCAGCTGAGTCTGGCTCAAGTAAATTCAGGAGAGCACCTCATTTCTAAGTAAGAAGGGTAATCATATCTATCTGTAGGAAGGACTGCTGGGAAGAAGTTTCAGTGTCAGGAAGGCAGAAAACTTTACAGGAGGCTATTTATTTAATTAAAATGAATATCCATTCACTGGAAAGAACAGCAATGGCTCATGGAACTACTAGGTCACCCCCCTTGGCTTCATGTTTCTTTTCTCCTGACTCTCTTCCAACGTTGCCAAGTTTCAGCTGACGGCTGGGAGGAGATACAGAGACCGTTATATTTTCCAGGCTAAGATGCACGATGAATGGTGGGAATGCTTTTAAAATCACTGGCAGTGGGGTTCTACCCCACTGAATCCTTCCTTCCTGGCATTTACTGCCAGGCCTCACCACTGCTGTGTGGGGGCATGGGCGAAGTGGGTGCTTCTGTAGCATCTGTGAGGTATGGCTAGGGTCTTCTTTAGAGATGTTCAACTAAGAATGAGTTTCTGTTTGCTTGAGAATCGTGCTGTCTTCTGTTCAAAGTAAGGAAAAGGCAAAGGAGGGAAAGAGTGATTGACTAGATGAGTTTAAAGAAGTGTCTACTGCAATCAACAACAAAGTTTAGCATTTTACTATACAGACATAAAGGATATGTTTCCCTTCACATATTTGGATCATTTCCCAAGGCTGTATGTCAGTCTTTTTCCCTTGTGTTTGATTCTGAACCATTCCCATCTTCCACAGCTGAGCAAATCACTTCACCTTTTGCAAGTGGGAGGGTCTTCCTGCGGCAGCAGCCCCTCTCTGCTGTCAGATCAGAAGCAGCTCAAGTAGAGAGTGCAACAAGGCCTGTCCACACATGGCATAGAGCCTAGCTCACAGGGTTATATTGCACAGAAAAAAAGGGTGAGAATTTATAGCTTCTGTAGCAGCCTCTGTGCTTTCTCCTGTCTCCACAGTTAAAAAAAAAAAAAAAGGTGGGGGGGATGAAACATAATATGAGCTTTCATTAGCTGTAAAGCCCAAAGAGCAGCGGGAAAACAGGTTCACTGCTGCCTTTCTGCCACGGAGACAGAATTCTGCTCTTACCAGCTCTTTTGCTTTTCCTGGTAGTGGTTCAGCTCTAGTTGCTGCCCATCCTTGGTTTTCTGCACACATTCTCTTTGCAAGGTAGGACAGGTGAGATGGGTATCTTCTGTCCTCTGTCAGGGGAGGAGAGTAGTAGCTACTCCTAAGCCTAATTGGATCTGGCAGGTAATTGACAGTTCACAAAGAGTATTGCCACCAATCTCCTTGTAGGCTCCTGTAGGCACCCTTGCTCATCTTGCTTATTGGCCAGCAGCAATGTGAAAAAGTAATAAAGTAACCATTTGTAACCATTTGTGACTCTGAAGAGAGTACTAGTCCTCCCTGTGCTGCTTTGCCATGATTCACACTTTAGACTATTTTTGTGTAATTCCTGCTCTGGAGAAATCACTTTCAAGTTTTCTAGCCCCCTTTGAGGGCAAAGAAGAGAGGATTGGTTTTATTCATTTTTAGGATTTTCTAAACTTGTATAGGACAAACTTGTTTTTAATTTTACCAAAATGGTTGCTTGCAAAGCACTTTGAGGTAAGTGCATGAGAAGCACTGTGTGAGAGCTTAAAATGACATGAGGCAACATCAGAAACTTGCCTTCTGGGATCCAAAGTTCAGATCACTGAAAGAAATATGAAAATGGGGAGTTTGGGCCCTTTATTTAGAAAGGTACTTTTCCGTATATGAACAGAATGTACTGTTTGTGCCTGAACTAGTAGCCTTCATTCCTGACTGTTGTGTGATAGCTTTAGTTTGTTTGACATCTTCTCTTTTTCAATGTTGTGAGTTTCTTACTTTCTCTTCCCTTCCCCTCCCACCCTTCCCCCAACTCTTTCTTTTCTTCTTGTGATTTAGAAATCAAGTTCCTCTACCACAACTGGTGAGAAGATCACTAAAGTCTATGAGCTAGGAAATGAGCCGGAGCGAAAGATGTGGGTGGATCGGTACCTGACATTCATGGAAGAGAGGGGCACGCCTGTGGCCAGTCTGCCAGCTGTTGGAAAGAAGCCTTTGGACTTGTTCAGGCTCTATGTCTGCGTCAAAGAGATTGGAGGTTTAGCACAGGTAAGAAGTAGTGCTTGAAAATGAACCTTTTGAAAAGGCAATGCACGTTTTTTTTCTAGAGTATTTCCTGCTGGTTACACCATTATGTTTTCAGCCCTGACAGTGTTGTTGAAGAAAATAGTTTCATGCTTTAATATCTGTCTGGAGTTCATTTTGGGCTGTATAATGGCCCTAAAATTTCAGAGTTTGAATCAAGACTGACCATTGCTATAGAGAGATTAAATTGTTGCCTGTTCAGGGGAATCTAGTAATGCTACTAAGAGAAGAAAAAAGAAAAGGCCACTGAATCAAAGTTATGAGTAAGAAGCAGATGATAGAGCTAAAAGGAAAGGAGATTTTTAAATCCATCTTTCTCAGATAGTGATACAGCCTCTAGGACAAATCAGTTCATCTCTCCAGAGAAGCTGCAGATATATTCCTAAACTACAGTCCTTCATTCTAAACCTTTCATCTCTGAGTGTCTGTATGTAGTACATTTGTTTCTTAGACACAGACTGTGCTTTGCCTGTGTTGAGAAAATGCTTACAGGATATTTTGGGTAGCCTTGCAAACATAATGATTACAAGGAAAAGGTAAATTACTTAAATGAGTAGAAGGAAAATGAAAGCAGGAAGAGCTGAGAATAAAAATTGTCACAGATGGGAGGGAGAAGCTTTGGTTTGTGTTCTCACCAGTTAACTAGAAGTTTTGCAAAGGGATGTTTGGAAATTACTCATGAGTTCAATAGGACTGACCACCACAGAGCAAAATGAAATGTTTAATTGTCTAGCACCATCAAAAGGGAAAGCAGGAGAAAACAGTCAGTATTTGAAGTCTTAGATTCAACATTCAAAGTCTCCTGTCCTTGCCTGATGCTTTTACAAAGTATCCCTTGCATCTGGGGGATCATTCTGGCTAGGTGCTAGAAACTACTGTGAAGTGCAGAGATCCATAATTTCTGTGGATTTAGGGACATTTGTGGATGTTTAATGCCTTGCAAAATGAGGTCTTACATATGGCTGTGTAGATAAATATATCTGTGCAATATTTAATATAAAACATGTAATACAATTTTACACTAATTACAAACTATTAACTCAAAAACATGGCAAGCAAATTAGATCTTCAGAAAGAATGCATTTTAATAATCTGTGTGGTTAGTTCAAGAAAGGAATGTCCAACATCAATTAGTACCATTTTCAAAGCTATTTTTAAAAGTACACCTCACAACATAGGATTTGACTACTGAATTAGATCCTTGGCCCTTCAAATCCAGGGATTTTAGCTATTCCTGTTATTAAAGAAATGCAAAGAAACCTAATATAATTCACCTTGCCCATTCTTAAATGCTGTATATGGGTAAGAGATACTATTCTGACATCTTTAGTGATCTGGTCATGCCCCCCAGCATCATACAGATTTGATTACTTTTTGATCAGAAACTTTATTACAGGTAAATCGTGTCATGCAGCTGCTCTGCATCATACAGCATGATTATGCCCATAGTATGATTCTTAGCATCAAAAATTGAGCAAGATGAGGGGCAGATGAGATATTCTAGATAGTCATTCATCTTTTCTTATTATGGAAGTTTACTTTATTTTGGGACATTCAGTGTTGGTTTTCACCGACAGACATTATACTTTGCCAAAGAATAGATACTGTTCACTTAGACTGATTTTTGAAAGAGCTTGAGTTACAAATGCATGTGCTTCGGTACTGCTAAAAATTTACAGTTAGAATAAAGGTTCCTGGTTTTGCTGGTGTGCCCACATGAATGTTCGCTATGTTTATCTGTTTAGAGTTACTGAGAGGTGCAGAGCTTTGCTTGCCGAGTTTTATTTAAATACATCTGTGTGATGCCCTCCTAAAAAGCTGTTGCTCCAACTGCTGCACTCCACATCTCATGATTCTGCCTGGAGAGTGACAGAGTGTTAAGCTGTGCAGCAGTGGTGCATATTCTCTGTCTGAATGGTTGCAGTTGATGGGGTCCAAACGTGAACAGACCAGCTGTTGGCAGTCTTCTTTTAAATGCCAATATACTGGGCATTTAGACATGAAGGTTTCTGTTTGCATTATGCAATGTGTTCATTACGCACCACTTAGCTGTAAGCCAGTAGGAACAAAGAGCTGTGTAACTGAATTTCAAGCCTCAACAGGAGCAGTTTATGAAAATCTGGTGTTCTTTAACTCTTGAGTTCTTTCAGGATGTACCAGAGAAATAAAAACACTTAGCCATCCCAACCTGTTTGCTATTAATGCCATCCTCGAAAAATCTTTGCTGACTGGCAGCAGTTACGGTGTTACAGAGAAACATAAAAAATGTTTCCTTTGCTGTCACATAGACTAAGGAACAGTATGGATAATGATAACCTTTCTAGCTATACAAGTTAAATTAGAGTCATTAAAATCTCAGGCCTCAGGGCAAGTAGCAGACATCATGGAATCAGGATTGTTCCTCAACAAAATCTGGGATGTTTAAAGCCTATTTATTTTGGTGCTGACCCCTCTTCTTGGATCATACCTAGGAATTGCATAACTGGTTGAATGAACTTGGGGGCATCAGGTATTACAGAAAAAACACTGGCTGCTATGAGTGGTACAGCTGAGTGAGCCAGCGGCATCATCCAGGATGACAAATGAACTTTGCTGTTATTACAGATCAGCTGTGTTTGAGGAACTCATGAGCGGAGTCTTTCAATATTCTCAGCCTTACACTGCAAACAAGACTCACAGTGGAATTGTGTAGGCAGCATTGTAATACAGCGTATTGCTGGACTAGCCATGTGTGTTTGAAGTCTGCCTTAATTAATTAGGGGCCTGGCTTCACTATGCTTCTCATCTAGCCGGAGGATCATCGATCTGTCCCTGCAAGACAGACTAAAGTGAAAGGACTTGAACCAGGAATTACAAGCTGAACTGTTTGACAGTTGGTGGCTATTTGGGAGAAAAATTTATTTTTCGTATTAATGCTCAAACACTTAAATTGCAGAGTAACACTGTTACTGCTTTCTAAATTAGTTTTTAGAAGCTGCTTTTTAATTAGAAATGAGTGGGTGTGGGTGGGTGTCAGAGAGGGAGAGAATGAGCAGGAACTTGCTTGGAAATGGATTGCTAAACTGAAGAGCATAGACCCTGGAAGAGTGTTAGACATTTAAAGGATGCACCATGCAGAAGACTCCACAAGCAAAGCTTTTTATGTAGCTATCAGCAGGTTCCTTAATGGTTTTATAACTGTAAATGCTGTCTGTGCATTACTGCGTGTGGGAGTAATGAGCATTAGTTAAAAGAGGAAAATAAAAAAAAGTAAACCAGGACATTAAGTGCTTTTTTTTTTCCTTTTTAGTTTCCCGACTTAAGCAAAACACTTTGCTGCAAACCAATGATTCTACTGTTTACTTTGCTAGGTTAATAAAAACAAGAAGTGGCGTGAGCTGGCAACCACCTTGAACGTTGGCACTTCGAGCAGCGCAGCCAGCTCCCTGAAAAAACAATACATTCAGTACCTGTTTGCCTTCGAGTGCAAGATTGAGCGAGGGGAGGAGCCCCCTCCAGAAGTCTTCAGCACTGGAGATACCAAGAAACAACCTAAGATTCAGCCGCCATCTCCTGGTAAGTCAAATGAACTGCAGCCTCTTACACAACCACTTTTTGAATGCAAAAGATACTAGGTTACACTTTATATATTTAGAAGCATGTCTTACTAATGCTGGACAAACGACGACGATAAATCTGTTGCTACCATCTTGTTCTCAAACTTGGACCTGAGTCAAGTCAGATTTAACTCTGAAGGGCCATCTGCAGTCATGTGTCTGGTTTGTCCTTGCTCACTCCAACATACAAAGACATTGTACCCATAATGTTCAGAGTTATGTTGGCATAATAAAAAGAACAGTGTTCTGCATGGATGTGCTTGCACCGTAGAACAGGAAGCAGCCTTAAAGGAGCATCCATTTGTCTAAAGATAAGACTCTGGTACTTACACTTTCCTTGCTGTGAATCTGAAGCTGCATTTTCAACACAACTGTTGGTCAGTAAGGCTTCAGTTGGAGTCAGGATGGCAGATGCTGGACTGAACAGTGAGTCTCAGATGGTTGCTCTGATACAGCTCATGTCGAATGTGTGGCAGATGGAGAGCTGAGAGTATGGTGCATCCCCACTGCCAAACATCATAGTTTGGAGGCACGCTCTCTATTCTTTTGTTGCTAATCCTGTGTGTCAGATAAGTCGTTAACATCACTGTCTTTATCTTCTCATTTGAAAAATTGGAACCGGAATTACTTTACTTTAGCTGTTCTTTTTTCATGTATGGTGTGATGTTTGGAACCACTGTTTTCTTTCTAAATTCATTTAACTTAAGATTCTCAGGATTAGATAATCATGGTTGATATTCAAGGCAGGACAGTCCTTGAGTAGAAACATAGTATTAGTCTGTGATGTTGACTTCTGGACTACCCATGGAAGAGGAAAAGTTTTGTTTGATTATTTTGGGTTATTCCTTTGCTTATTAGCTTTTCTGACCAACAAAATAATTCGACAAAATCTGTGAACTACTGTCACAATTACTACTAGGCAGACCAGCATCTGTTATTGCCAAGAGAATATAATTCCTGGAGTGTTTACAGCAGTTTCCTGCATTAGAAGGCAGTTTTAGAAAAGTATTCACTCAATTTCTGTTAGTGCAGTTCACTGGCTGAAAATGGGAAGTGGAGAGTCGGGGACCCAGCAACCTCTGCAGACAGTTTGCAACTGCATGACTCCAGTACCCTGTTGTGGATACTAGAAAATTGCAAAGACCTTTATAATCATATAATAAAGTTCTGGCCTTTCCAAGAGCATTTCTTACAATAGAGCTTTGTCAGTACAGAAAAGCTAACAGTGATAAGGCTTAAACCTTTCTCAGACTGATTTATTCAGTGTAAGGATTTGGGGGAGTATTTAGTTAGAATCTTCCTAAGTACATCTCTGTGTAATGACTTAAACATTTCCTTCACATTATTAAAATCTAGGGTTATTAGGTACACCAGGGGTGATTGCTTAATAGAGAGGATGACTAGGTTACTTTGCAGTGCCAGCTTAGAAGATGGAGAAAAACATTTGGTAGTGCAAGTGAAGCCCATAGTCCAAATGTTTATCTGTCTGAAATGAGCAGAATGTCCTGAATGTGCACAGCTGAAAAAATAAAATATGTTGGAGGTACCCATCACCTTCTGAGAAGACTGGTAAGGGAAGCTGAAACTGTTAGACTTGTTAAGGACACTGAGGTGAAAATTAATCTGTTTCTAAAAATGAAAGAGTATTTTGCTTTGCTTTCTCCTCCCTTACACTCCTCCTCTAACACTGGTCTCAGTAGTTGATTTGGGGATGATCACCGTAAATTGGCTGAATTTTGAGATGAAGAATCATTATTTAAATATGTAAACATGAAACAAAGGAATAGAAATGTCAGATGTACCACTTTTACAGGGTCCTTTTGCATTTTGATGCTACAGATGAAAATGGCAAAGTCCAAATTTAAATTTATCATAACTTCCAAGCAAGCTGTCTATGAGGAGAACTGAAACTATTTTTCTAAAATAAAAACACAGCGGGACATAGAGACTAGAAGAGGGGGAAGCAAGCAAGGATCTCAAGGTTTGTTTTGTTGTAGAGAAAAGAGCTTGTGTCACTGAATGGGACTGCACTTGTATACAGAGAAAGGCTTTCCCAGTGTGTATCAGCTTTAGTACATGAAATCCTGCTGAGGTATAGATGCCTCAGAGAGTACAAGCCTGTTCTTTTTAATAGTCAGCTTTTTTCTTGTTCCTTTTCCTGTAGTATATACCAACATTAACATTTTAACTTCACAAAAGAAGCAGAGTTATAGACGTACTTTAGATAATCTGTTACTCTTTGGCATTCAGAGGGAACAGGAGCCCAATACAACAAGAAGCAGTAGCTTCCAAAAGTCCTTACTTTGACCATTAGCCTCTCTTGTGCAGTTAGCTCAATGTAAGCAAAGCCACTTTGAAGACAAATCCATTCACAGCGAACTAGTTACAGTATTATGACTGAAGTTAATTCTGATAGAAAAGCAGACAGACTTGTCTCAGAGTGGAGGGTGTTGTATTTTGTCCAATACCAACCAGCTGATGCTATGCAACAAGTCTTGCAAACTTGAAAATCAACTAATCTTCATAAAACTTTCAAAATTAAGTATTTCAGTTGCTCATAAGAATATGTCAGGACTGGCAGCCTTTCTGGTACAGAGAAGAATTTAGTTCCAATGTCATCATAGTTCCCAGGTAGATGTTACTTGAGATGGGAGCAGGCTGAAGTGCAGCTTAAAACAAATCTGTTCTTGCAGATGTCTCACATCCAAGGAGTGGTTATGTGGCTGCCTCATGAATTATCTTTATAATGCAGTCATAGAGGGAATGCTAGGAAACACTGCAACAAACCATGGTGAGGAGATTGATACAGAAGAACACAATCAAGGAAAGGATGCAATGTGTACATCAAATTTATGGGTCTGCAAGACAGTGGTCTAAGGCTATGTGTTAGTCCATTTGCTTGTAGCACATTTGGAATTGTCCCATCACTTCTGTTTTTTACAACTTAATTAATAAGGTGAAAAGTACATAAAGGAGTACATAATTTAGTGCTAGTGCAATTCATGATAGTGTCAGAACTTACAAGAAGTTGAAAAAAGGAGTGAGAGTAGAACAGCAAAGTGACAGGCTGGTTGGCCTTAATCAGCAGAGATTTGCACAGTAACCAGAGTGTTGGGGTTAGGACTAGGTGCCCATTTTAATAAATGTTCAGCTTCATATCACTGTCAGAGCCTCTTCTGTTCTTTAATAAAGCTCCTGGGGAGAACTGGGGGCCTGAATGTGTTTTGGTGTGCCTTGCATTGCTCTGAGGTTGTGCAAGTTGGCAACATGCTTGTGGTAGGCTGAGGCCTTAGTGCCTGTCTGGGTCAGGTAATGCCATCAGCGGTGAAGACCAGCAGCAGATGCCTAATGACAGGCTAACTATTAGGGGACCCCTGTTGGCCTTAAGTCCTGGTCGTTGGGGCTGTGCCAAAAGTCCATGTCAACCATTGGTGACTTTTCTGCTGTGTAGAAAATCCTTTATAGAGAGAGAGGCATTATAGGTCTTCATAAGCATCCTTCTACTGCTCCAGTGCTTTTCAGAAGTGGATGCAAAGATAGAATGCTCTTTCTGTCATATGTGTTTGATAGTTTTGACCAAACTATGCACAAATTATGTGGCAAGTTCTAAACTGAGAACAACTCTGGGGCCATTACACTAAGCACTAAAGGAAACTGGAGAACAAGTTCCAGAAGAGCATCAGCATGAAGGAGTTCTTTTCCATTGCTGTACTCTGACACTCTCAATTCTTAGCTGCAGTGTGAGATTGTATATGCAAGACTCTCAAAATTACCATCTGAGAGTTTATCCTATACTGAATGAACAGGAAAGCCAGAGTGGTACAGCTGAGGATGCTTGTAAGTAACACTCAGCAGCTGGCCCTGATGTCAGTAGAGATTTCATTACAGCAAACCTGGAAAAATCGTGCGCTTGTGCTGGAAAAGGGAGCGACAGTGCGCTAAGAGTGTGTTCCCTGCGTTTCCTTGGCAGCAGAGAAACAAGACTTGGGGAGGGGGATGGTGGGGTGGACACGACACAGCACCACACAGCCATTCAGTGAGTGCATCTGTAACCAAACCCATCCATCTCTGCTGGCGGGTGGCTGACTGAAGTGCTATTATTAGCAGGCAGGTGATGTCATGGAGTGTGTCATGAGGCCAGCCAGGGAATCCCCACTGATGATGGGGGAGGGCTTGGGAGGGGTGGATGAGGACACAGGCAGAGGTGCCCCTGTGCCTGCATCCATGCCTGCCCGGGGAGCCCTGCAGTAGCCACCGGCCACCAGCCCAGCCTAACTGGGGCACTGGGTTCATGCTGTGTAAATTATCTACCCAGCATGGTGTCTGGCTGTTCACTCTGAAGTATGTGAATGTACTTAACCTTCGGTAACCTTTCTATTGTTTACTTTAGAGTATACATTTGTAGCTTCTGGCAAAAGGTAGGGATATCCTAGAGAGCATGTCAGGCTTCATATTAATGGGGCTTCAAGAGGCTGCATTCTTCTTTTCTTTTTTTTTTTTTCTGAATGGAAAAAAGTTGCTGGCAAGAGAAAGATTTATATCTTTTTTCAGCTGCATATTTCTTTTCTGGTAAATCAGGGTCTTTCCTGAAAGCAGTATTAGCTGCCATGCAGGCTTTGCAAGGAAAAAGCCATACCACTACTATAATTCCATGCTGCACAGAATAATACATGCTGTTGAGTGAACTGTGGAAGAGTTTGTAGGACCTCACCTTCTCACTGACCGAGATGTCAATTGTATTTAATTTTTTATGCATTTTCTATTGTTAAAAATATAGTCTCAGGAATCTGTTATGATACTTGAAAGACAAGTGTTGTTTAGATGTGGATGTGAGATGAGGAATTCAATAGCTGTGTACATACAGGGATTTTCCTGGACCAACCCCAAGATAGCTACAGAATCATGTAAGCAGAGATTACCTTTCCTAAAAGAACATTGTTGTTTGTCTTCCTTCTTAGTTCTTTGTTTAATACTGAAGCTTATGAAGCACTTTAAGAAGTACATTTTCTATTTCAGGATGTCCACAATCAAAATTAAACCTCTAACATGATAAAAACTGTGTGAATATAGATGCAAAAATTTCAGAGTGCAGCTTAGTAAATGTAAAATTTATGGTGAAATATGAAATACAGGCTCTTCTTGGAAGATGATGTCCTAAGCCAGAGATTGAAACACTTGCAGTCCCAATTCTGTAGAAGTGTACTTGACCCAATGGAGGTCAAGGGCAAAATGTATTAACAAAGCAGTACCAGAGACTTTGCACTTCTTGTGATAGCATTTGCCTTCCATTTTTTCAGTTCTTTATAACCAGTCATTTAGAAAGAGTCTGAGGAAAAATAACCAACCCTGTAATCACCACCCAGAAGATAGAAATTTGACATGTAGCTTTTCGGTTGGTTATATTCTTTTTGCTTTTAAACCTTTCTTTATATAAGATTATATAAAACACATTGTTATTCATAATAAAGATTCTGCATTCCAGCAGCCCATGAATACCAAAAAGATCTTTTACTTGTTTTCTTTAGGTTTACTTGAGATATGAATTAAGCTCTTGCTCAGGTAGGGTTGGGAAGAACTTAATTGCTGCTTAATAACCCACCATAAGAGAATGTGCAGGGTTAGGCACTATCAGAATTTACAGCAAGTCTATGGGTACACTGAGATGTTTACTTATATGTTTCTAATATAGCAAGATGGTATGTGACAATGTGTGGGTTAACTCAGAAATGCTTTCAAGTTTTCTAGAAGAATCTAGAATTGTGTTTGAAGCTCAAGGGTGGGAGAATGATCCTGGCTCGCTCAGGGGTCATATATACAAAGGGCTGATTTTTTGTGACTATGATGAGGGGTTTTTATTATCATAGGGATTTTATTTTATTATAGCACTAAAGCCTTCAGTTAACTGTAGCATTAATTGTTGCAAATGTTACTGTATTAATGCAATCAGAGAGCTTTTCTTAAACTTTTTTTAGAACCTCATTATTATGTGAGCATAATCCAAACATGCCTCAGAAAGCTGAGGACAAGAACAATGTGGTCTACACAATGTGGATTTTACATATGTACTTGCTACTGAGACTGATTTCCAGATAGGGGAACATGTGTTATGGATATAAATGAAACACATATAAAAAAGGTGTTCTTCAGTTAAAAACAAGCTCTGCCTGTCAAGATGATGAGTGTTCTAGGATTCTGAGTCAATTATAAACTACTCTCTCTTTGACATACAGAAGAAAAGCCCATACTGCTTGTTGCAATTTTCCCTCTAACAGTAATTTATAAAGTTTTGTTAATTGGTTGTTGAATGTATATAGTCAGGCACTATAAAATGTTTACATGACAGTTCATAAAAAAGAAGGACCTCTCAAGCCAAATCCACATCTTTCTGAGTCTGTTAGATTTGT
Organism: Lepidothrix coronata; assembly: GCF_001604755.1. Classification (NCBI taxonomy): domain Eukaryota; kingdom Metazoa; phylum Chordata; class Aves; order Passeriformes; family Pipridae; genus Lepidothrix; species Lepidothrix coronata. Next base: position 410,507 of record NW_016690425.1, read on the forward strand.
GAATTTTTTCTGTTGTTAATTTTTTTCCCAATTGAAGACTTGAATCCTACAAGTTCTCCTTGTGTAGAATTTCTGCTGCAAGGCCAGTGAGATCCAAAGCTTAGATGGCATTACTAATCCCCACTTACTACCTTCTAAATCATAAAACTATTATATCAGATCTTTGAAGTTGAGGGCTGTTTCTCCTCAATAGTCATATGAAAATAGTAACTTCAGTATCTACTGTGAAAGACTGGTCTGGATGTATTTTATCAGTAGCTTATATGGTGTATACATTTAATGCCCTTATTGCTGCTTAGTCTCATCAGAATACAAAAGTAAATGCTTTTCTACACTTGTCATATTGAGAATATCAGGCTATTTACAGTGGTTAAAGGGGGCACTAGTGCAGATACTCCACTGCTGTCCGAGATCTCAACGTATATGTTTTTGCAGATTAAGTAGAATGCTTTGCAGAATTGACTTGATCTTGTTACGTATGCTTTACAATGACTGACCCTAACTGCATTTTGTTAGTGTCCATTGCTATTTTTGTGGTTCTCTTGGGAGTGTTAGCTATAGCCTCCTGTTCAAATTGTACTTTCAGTGAGCATTTTCTTGTGATCTCAGATTGCCTTTCGCATTTCTGAAATACAAGCTTTTCTTGTGCTATCTTGAAGTTGACATAGGGATCAGTGTGCCACTAATCATTGGCCATCTTTCACCATGGAAATGTCTGCTTTTTAGTGCTAAATGAAATGATGAATTTATATTAATATAGTAGCTTAAATTTGTGATTAAAAGCTTCTGACTGAAATTTGCCTTATAAATGTGTGTTGTGATAGTGATTATATGAAGAAGCTGTGCAAAAGTACAACCTTCATTTACTCTGTTGTAAACTATAGACAATTAACTTTGTATCTCTGACCTCTGATTTAAATGATCCTTCATCTAGATGATTTCTACTCACGCTGCTTCAGGCAGCAGATTAAATTCATAGTTCTAGGAAAGATGATGGCTATTACTGCACAGCATACCCTGATCTCAGAGGATTTTGGGGAATTTATAAAGTACTGAGATGGAATAAGGTATACATAGGCTTCTGGAGGAAAGAACCAGTTTCCTTCGATGATTATTATTTCCCTAGGAATTTGGCTGCTACCTTTTAATATTTCCTTTTTCTTTAATTTCCCAGCTAATTCTGGTTCCTTGCAAGGCCCACAGACTCCACAGTCCACTGGTAGTAATTCCATGACAGAAGTGCCAGGCGATTTGAAGCCCCCAACACCAGCATCCACACCTCATGGACAGATGACACCTATGCAGGGTGGCAGGTATGAAAAGCACTTTGCTTCATTTTTTTATTGGGCTCTAGTTCTACAGCAGTTTAGTCTAGTCTTTCCCAGCTGCTTAGGCACTCAACTGATTCTTTGGTGAACCAGTCAGAGACTGAAAAGTGGAAGAAAATTAGTTATTTTTGGAGAGGAGAGAGGGAAAGAGGAGGTGCATTAGCTTTCTAAACACCAGGGAAGCATCAGACACACACCAGTGCAAAGGACTGTATGTGAATGTCAATCGTGGAGAGGAAGGTGAAACCCAACAGCACCAACACAGAACCACAACCTGTACTCCTGTGGTATACAGGTCCAGACATGCTCAGGAAGGAGAAATGTGTTGGTTTAAGGTGTTACTGAAATTCAAATTATGGAAAGCATATACAATATGAGATAGAGGATTCAACTGGATGGACCAAGAGATCCCTTTTAGTTCTGTGTCCTTTAAGTCACACAGACCGACTTAATCTGAAGTGAAGCCTTCTTACCATTCTTTAACAACCCTTAGTCCACTGAAGTCCAGCAAAAAAGTTCTATATGACTTCTCAGCATAAAGGAACACAGCTGAGCTCTGGGCTGTGTACAGGGCCACTCCAAACTTAGTGTACTTAGGTTCTTTTTTTCTCCATCTCTAATACTAAGGATAGCAAGAACCTTTTTTTAATCATCTTCTATTCAGATTGAGTTTTCTTTCACTATGTAAAAGCCAGCAAAACAGCTTAGTGGAATTTCAGGAAGGTTTAGACTTTTAAATGAATAATACAAGTGCACAAACAGTGGATTTGATGAAAAGCCCTGATCTCTAAGGTAAGTAGACAAAGAAGCCAGGGGAAGAAGTGGATAGACTCTTTTTTATGATTGTCTGCTCTGAAAGTCTTTTGATCTTCCTTGGATATATCCTACACTGATCACTGCCACAGCATCATGGGCTAGTTGTATTGTAGTCCAGTCTGTTTTCACAATTCTTATGAATACATGATGATGTTAATGCCTCCTTTTTCTCATCTGGTAGAAACAGCGCAGTTAGTGTGCATGATCCCTTTTCTGATGTAAGTGATTCAGCGTTCCCAAAGCGAAACTCCATGACGCCAAATGCACCATACCAGCAGGGAATAAATATGCCAGATATGATGGGAAGGATGCCATATGAGCCGAATAAAGATCCTTTCGGTGGAATGAGAAAAGGTATTTTCTTTGTTGGGAGCTTAAGTTTTCTTCCCTGCGTCTGTGTAATCACGATGTTCTAGTCAGAATGGGCTTTCTCACTTTGCTGATTTTGTTGTTGGTATCCTAGTAGCAAAAAGAGAGGTGCAGTGCAATTGTGTTTCATTCTAGTCTGGTCGTATTTTCCCCACTCAGTCATACTGCTTATTTTGGAATTAACAGAATCCTAAAAATGCTTGCAGGAATACATTAGGAAGTGGCATAAATTCATGGGATTAGATTTTGTGTTTCTTGGTTAGCCACTCTGTAAATCAAATCCCGGACTTCACTGTTAGAATGTGAAGTGGTGAAGCAACATGCCTGGTTGTACTAGGACCAAACTGGGAATTTACTGTGTGGAACTGACTGAGCAAGTCTCCTAATGCTCTTTGTCTCAGTTTACATACTTTTCAGAATAGTAAAACTAATTTTTTTCTCATTTGGACAGTCCCTGACAAAAGGTCATAAACACACTCAAAGTTTGTTTATTTTTAGAAAGCAAAATTTTAAATTAATGTCAAAATTTACTCTGGTCCTTTTGGGCACTTAATCTACAGATGGTTTTGTGGATATTGTAAAATGTGCTTAAAATGAATCAATCTTGCATGCCTCATATATAGGAAAGTGGGAGGAAAGAACACAAGCGGGGTTCATAATGGCTGCAAAGAGAAGAGCAAGTGGAGGAGATGAAGTGTAAACTGAAAGGGAGCAAAAGGGAGGAATGGGAAGAAGAGGCCCAGAAATCGGGGAAAGAGAGCAATGTGATGGAATGGGGAGATGCTTTAAAAGAGATTGTTAATTTGATGTGATTATTTTAAAGCCTTTCCTTTAAATCATTTTGCCTGTACTGTGGACACTAACATAGAACACCACTGAAGGAAGGGAAAACGCTCACTGCCTTAGATTCACTTCAGGTTTTATATATATGTGAGATTAAGTGGGTGTATTGCACTTTGTCATACATTTCACTTTATCCTGTCGAAACAGAAATACCTCTGTTTGGTATCTACTATGAGGGACTAAAGGCCAAAGTCTCTTCTATTTGCTTGATGATTTATATCCACTAACAGTCAGTGTGCCTTTTATTGAACCCATAGAATATGCCCATCCTGCTTGAGAAGCAGCATTAGGATACAGTATCCCTTCCATAATTAAATTATTGTATATATGTATATGAGGGTTTTATGGAGGGAGATAAATGCCTGATTCTGACAGCTTTGTAATTCAAACTAGGAGATTTGCTTTCATCTGTTTTGTAAGGCTTATGTTTGCATTCATATTTAGCATTGTTTGGGGTGAAAAGAACAAGAGCAAGTTCATCTTCAGCTATGAAGACCAGAGGGAAGAAGCTGCCTGGTGCCTGATCAGCTCAGTTCCATAGGATGAGATTTCTTTCCTCACTTTCAGCTCCTTAATATTATACCTATCATCTTGGTTGTGGTGCTGCTTCCTGTGTTCTCATCAGACCCCGGAGAGCTTGTCAGACACCAGCTAATTCTCCCTGGCAGTGTTAGGAATCTGAACATTCTTTTAAAATACTTCATTTAATAGAAAGAGATCTTCAAACACCCAGAATAATAAATTTAATTTCCCTTACTGTTACAGTGCCTGGAAGCAATGAGCCTTTCATGACCCCTGGACAAATGCCTAACAGTGGAATACAAGATATGTATAACCAGAGTCCATCTGGAGCAATGTCCAACATGAGCATGAGCCAGCGACAGCAGTTCACTTATGGAAGTGGCTATGACAGGAGGTGAGTCAATCTTTAGGAAAAAGCAAAGCCCATTAGTGAAAATGATCCCGTCTCTCCCCTTCTCATTTTCTCATTGCACCTTGCAGAGAACATAGCAGCCTACATTTCCTACAGCATCTTACTGAATCACTGCGAGTCAAACCACTGGTGATGACTGAGTCTAGCTGTTCACAGAAATTAATAAAGAGGAACTGTCACACCTTAGAAGTCACTGAAGTTGCAGCAGATCAGCTCGTGGGTGTGTTTGACAGCTGCCTTCAGCTGGCAGCTGGGCGGGGCTGGGCTATGATGGCATAAAGTAGCACTTGAGTTAGTCTTCTGGCCGTGTTTTCACCCAAACAGTTGCCGTTTGGCTTTTTATATGAAAACAGAATGCGCAGTCTAAACATGTGTGATTTGTGGTCTGTTCGTGAATTGCCTTTGAAGAGTCTGGAGCCTGTTGGCTGAGCTGCAGGGACATCAGTCTTGCAACGTGTCCATCAGGGCCCTTATAAGTTGGTCTTTCAGTGAAGTACACAAAATAAATTTGGTCCTCTTTTGTTTATTTGCGGAAAGGCTTTGGAAAAAAAGTCGGTATAATCACTGATGTCTAAGCATTGGTTTAGCAAACAGAATGGTCTGGGAATGCTTGGATTATATTAAGTATTCTAGTAGGTTTTGCAGCTCTGGCTGTATTCCTGCTTTTTCTTTCATTAGCCTGTGTACTTTAGCTTCACTTTTTGTTTCCTGATGGTAGACAGAGTGGTGCAGTGTGGCAGAGTAGTTTTTGGTCAGAAGTTTCAAGTAGTAGATGTGTAAACTAGAACAGATACAATCATATTGTTCAACAGGTCACAGTGCTGGGGAGTCAGTGACAGTAAGGGTTCCACTGGAAGGTGATAAGTCAAGAGACTGTTTTCTTTAAGGGGCATGATTTGTTTTATTTTGTTGACAACTTTGGAGAATAAGTGCTTTTTACAGAATGAGGTTTCCTTTGTCATTTTTAGGTCGGATCATGGGCTGGGTCCTGAAGGCAGTATGGCACCACCTGGTCAAAGCAACATGGTGCCTTCAAACAGTGACCCAAGCATGTATTCTCCTAATCGTTACCCTGGCCAGCAAAGGTGAACACTGATTTCTCTGTTTGTAATACCCACAATAACCAGCTAGTGAGTGCTAGCAGCCTCTGTGAGAGCACATAGACAGAATATGTGGCCTCTTGGTGTGTTACTTCTGTTTTGCCTGTTCTTGTTTAGGCTTTTACCATTGGTTCGGTTTCTGGGGGGGGACGACAGAGCCTTGGGTGAATCAGTTGACTTTCTGTAGTCACAGAATCAGAGATGTTAGAAAAGGAGTGTTCATCCTCCCTTGTATATCTGCCTGCCAACACTGAACTAGAATATAATTTATGGGCCCAGGTTCTTCAGAGCAGCATTAAATGACACCACTTCTGAAGCTTCCCACAAGTTCACCTGGCTTGTGGTTATCCTGTGGCTAACAAACTGAACATTTAGAAAGTGTTCCCTTATGTATAACATACGTGTACCTTTGCTCAGTTTTAGCTTATTGTTTGTACCATCTTGGACAGCTATAGGCAACTCCCTTCAGTTTACATCGTTCTTTTAACTGGCATTAGAGAATTTCTCTCCATTCACATCATAATTTTAGAAGATACTGAACTGCTATTGCTTTCACTGTGGTCATCTCTCAAAAAAAAAAGTGAGTTTTCTATGCTTTTTGAAAAATTAGGTTCCATTAGATCTTGTAATATGTCAGGTTCCCCAGTCCTCTGTTTCTGTGGTTCTCCCTGATATATTACTTCCATAATTATCCTCTAATTGTAGATGTGTTCTCACTGGTAGTGTACAGAGAGGAATTACTGACATATTGGCCTGCAATACAGTGTTATTTATCAATCTTAATACTTTCCAAGTACTTCATTTCAGCAACCTAAATTTCATTCAGATGTGCTAAAAATATTGCAGTTACACTATAGTGCTCCTCAGAGGTCTTAAAGACCACAGGTAAGTTTCCAAGTGCAATGCAACTCTGTCTCTTATGTGTATGCTTCATTATGTAGCTTTAATTAACAATGACATGAACATTAGCAAAATTATGAGTACTGTTTTTACTCACTTTAAATTGGCAGTCAACTATTGATTATATTCTTGAATGATCCAGAAAGTAGCTTGCTAGTAGACTGGCATGTTACAAATGTTACAACACAAGAATTTTTACTTGCAGCCTTTGAGCTGTACATCAGATACTTTTCCACCGAAGATGGGTTCTCAGCAGCTGCAGCTGCCTTTCTTACCTCTTTGCTGACCTTAACTTGTTCCCGTACCTGACTGCTCCCTCTAAACCTCCTTGTTGCATCTTCACTGCTCCTGCTTTCTTGTACTTTATCTCCTTTTTCCCACTACCAGCTCCAGCAGAGCTTACTACATCAAGCTCAGGATCATACCATACTACACCTTCACTTTGTTTCCGAATGGCGAATACCTTCAAGGTGCAAGATCAACAGAGTATTTTACTTTTCCTGGTGGCTTAGAAGTTCCAACAGCTCTAAGTGTTGCTTTGAATGCTTTATTTTAGGCATGAACCATATGGGCAGCAGTATCCAGGACAAGGACCTCCCTCAGGACAGCCACCATATGGAGGACATCAACCTGGCATGTATCCACAGCAGCAGGTAGGAGAGGGGAAGATGGCTATATTCATAACCTTTGGTTAATAAAATTGACCCCAAAATTTTGTATACATTCAAAAATTTTTTTATTTGATATATTGCTTTTGGCACAGAGGAGCACTGTAATTTTGGTCAAAATCATAGCCTGTATGGATGAGCACTGTATGTGCAGCTATAGGAAAATGTGCTCATTACACTGGAAGAGTGTAAATTCTAACAGATGTTCTGTGGGTTTGGATGTGCATCAAGCGATTGTCCCAAGTTAATAACCAGCAGACTGGGAAATATAATGCATAGACAAGTAAAGTGATGTTGCCTGAGTTCCAGAAACAAATAGGAGAGCCACTTGGCTGGCAGGTTGAAGGGCCTTAACTTAATGTCATGCAGCTAAGTGAACCCAACAGAAAACTGGAACAAAGTAAAATGTGCAACACACTCAGTTATTTACACTGCTGTGCTGGGTCATATGGGATACCTATCTTTAATATAGATCAGATGGCATATTCCTACATGTTATCTCTACTAATAATATGGTACAAATACATAAGAGAGAACGTTATTGGCATTAAAAATAGTTTAAATGTTTGTACATTCCAATCTCCCTAACTTTGTAATAACTTCAAAAATATAAATTATATTAATTTATAAGATTATTTTTCTTAGGTATATGATTCATACCTTGTGAGCAAAATCCCATCTTATAAGTCAATAGCAAAACTCCACTGACTTCAACAGGATCAGTTTCATTCTGCATGTTACTAATTTATTTTTAGTCATACAATACTTGAAGTTAGCTTCCAAAATAGAAGCTATTTCCTTATTATAAAAAAACTAAAATGTAAACTAGTTTTCAGCCAATTTCAGATAGTCCTTTTCGGTGGGGGAAGTCAGGGGCAAGGGTGGGAGGGAGGGTGCTGTGGGGAACCCAAAAGAGATCTTAAATTGCACAGTATGAAAAATATATATAAATTTAAATTTCAGAATTTGTTGCTTATCTCTTTGGTTCATAACATCTCAAAAATAGCATAGTTGAAAAACTGTTTTATTTTTTATGACGAGCATACGCTAGCAGTCTAGGTGATTTAGTGGGGAAATTGCAAAGATACATAACAGAACAGTTTGTGATATTCCATGCTAACACGTGCAGGGAATGTATTAACTACATGTTCATTTAGGCAAGGAGACAGCTAGAATTTTTAAAAATATATTTGGCCCTGTCCTTAGTGCTGTTTATATACTTTGTACAATGATTCTTGAATGCAAAATGCATTAATGCAGAAAAGCAGTGAAGAATGAAGGACAAGGATCCTGACCAGCCTCGGCCTCTCCCTCCCATCCCCAGAGGATTCCATTTCTTCATTTATCTAGAGACTCGGTTGCCACTAGTTTATTTACAATTTCCTAAATCTTACTCTGTAGTGGTACAAGAAGAATGTGAAAAATGACCCTTTCAAAGCTTTATCTCCAACCTGAAGGCTAGGGAATGACCTGCAATGGAATTGATTGGAGCATGAACTCCTGGGGCTAATGAAACACTTCGAGTCAGGTTTTTCAATTCCTGTATGAATGCTTATACCCCAAGAGCTGTTATGCAGCAGGTGACCTTATTGGTGGGTTTTTGTCTTCTGTGAGGTCTCAGAATTCCACATCCCTGGTGGAGAGAGAGACATGTTGTGCAGCCTTAGTCTCTTGCCAAACCTTTATACAGGAGGGGGGAGCTCAGGCCCATCACTGTCCTCAGCACCGGATACTATTAGGACTGTTGCCACTACAGATACAAGAGTGCTGAAGTGCTTTTAAAAAGGCACATGCTTCATTCCCAAGTGTCTACTGTAAGCACTGAGTCACTGTGGCAAAAGAAACACCGCCTTTTTAGGTGTGGCAACTGCCAAGTCATTTCTTAATGTATAAATTGGTCCCAAGGGTGGAATTTAGTACAGTAGTTCATGTAAGGCTGGAAACAGGTATTTCTCAGATAGCCAGACAGCTCTATTGCAAGTTTGAAAAAAAAATAATTTCCATGCAATACAGTAGTTGTGGGTTTATGTGCACCAAAGTTGGAAGATGAGTTTATGAATCCCAGAGCTGTTTTAACTTTCCCATATTGAATACATACAGAATTTTATCTGATCTTAACTCTAGTGCATTAGTATACATTGTGCAATGTGACTGAGCTACAGTTTCCAGGGGAGCTGTAACTTTGAATTTGCCATAGATCATATATTCAAAAATCACCCATTTAATTCCCATTTTTTTGCTTCAGAGCACTCAGTGTGGTTTGAACTATGGAACAAACTCCCACAGGAACTAGAACCTTACCACCTTCCCCTCACACAGCAACATGTCTTTTTTTTGTTTTGCCATCTTAAACATAAATACATACGAGCTTATATGGTTTAAAAACCACTCAGCTCTCCCCAAGGTAAAATAGCTTACCTCACACAACATTCCCCACTTGAGAGGGTGAGAAACAAAGAGGGAATAAACCATAGGTGGCAGCTTTTAGTTACATTGCTTAAGTTACATTATTGAACAGCAGGGTAAGAACCTGCATAAACTAGAATAGAATGTTTGGATGTGACCATTTGCTGTAATATTCTCACAGTAAATTAAATTGATTAGGATGGTTTGGGAAGAGGACAGTTGCCCAAACAGAAGACATTCCTGGGAATTACCCAGAGTGTCAAATGCAGCAGAATTGTTTTCTCCTACTAATAAATTTACTGTGTGTAGCCTATGTCCTACTATAAGATCCAATGTTTCAGACATGCTTGCAGCATATCTTGTTACTTTAAGAACTTACTCAGTGCTTGTCTCTTGAAAAGATTCACTGGGTGGTTCTGAATTTTTTTAAAGATTTTTCTTCTTAGTAGACTAAGCATAAAAAAGAAGTGAAGATATTTTAGTTAGTGAGGACTATTGCCTTTGCATGCATGTCTGAAATGACCAGTGGAATTTAATCTGACAGATAGGAAAGGAAAGGGAAAGGGAGAAAATTAGAGGAAGCATAAGAAAATTTAGCCCAAGGATAAGTTTCCTTTTAGTATTTGGTTGCAAGCACAGCAAAACAGAGGCTTAAAAAGAAAGGCTAACGGTACCACTGCATCCCTGACTCTGGAATCAGCACAATCCCTCTAGAACAAAGCACCTCCAGCTTTTTTAACGAGCCTTCAGCCAGTATATTTGTATTGTGTATGGAGTAAAAGTGACACATCTTTTGAAAATTTTTTTTCAGAACTATAAAAGACACATGGATGGCATGTATGGGCCTCCAGCCAAACGCCATGAAGGGGATATGTATAACATGCAGTATGGCAACCAGCAACAGGAAATGTATAACCAGTACAGCAACGCTTACACAGGGCCTGACAGGAGACCCATGCAGGGACAGTATCCATATCCATATAACAGGGAGAGGATGCAGGGCCCAGGACAAATGCAGCAGCATGGAATACCTCCCCAGATGATTGGTGGCCCTATGCAGTCGTCATCCTCCAGTGAAGGTCCTCAGCAGAACATGTGGCCGACACGAAATGATATGCCTTACCCTTACCAGAACAGGCAAGGTCCAGGAGGCCCTGCACAGGCCCCACCGTATCCAGGGATGAATCGCACTGATGATATGATGGTACCTGACCAGAGGATAAACCACGAGAGTCAGTGGCCTTCTCATGTCAACCAACGTCAGCCTTCTTATATGTCATCCTCAGCCTCCATGCAGCCTATCACTAGACCTCCTCAGTCATCCTACCAGACACCACCCTCTATGCCAAACCACATCTCTAGAGCTCCAAGTCCAGCATCCTTCCAGCGCTCTTTGGAAAACCGTATGTCTCCAAGCAAGTCTCCTTTCCTCCCCTCCATGAAGATGCAAAAGGTTATACCCACAGTTCCAGTGTCGCAGGTCACGGGACCTCCACCCCAACCACCACCGATTAGGCGAGAAATTACCTTCCCCCCGGGCTCTGTAGAAGCATCCCAACCAGTCTTAAAACCAAGACGAAAGATTACCTCAAAAGATATTGGTAAGCATCAAAACAAAAGCTAAATAACCAAAATAAGCTGTGAAAAGGGGACTCTGATTTTGATTTTTTTTTTTTTCACATTTTAAGACTTTTGACAAATAGGGAACTTTGGTAACTATGATGTGGTTGTCTCCAATAAAAAGGTAATAGCATATGCATCAGTGACGATGATAGGTAAAACTCATCCCAGACAGTCTGACATGAAATAAAGCAGTATTTTATATGGAGACCTAAGGTCTCCAGAAATGCATTAAAAACAAAGCTTGCCTCAAGATTTCAAAATGAGATGTGTTGAAAGGTCTTTCAGAATGTCCGTTAAGTCATCAATGCAACATTTAGCTGAGCAAAGCTTTCTCTGTTCTTATTCCAGGGAAGCTCATGCTGTTCTGCTGTGTAGTTACAGTCTCTGCCTCCCTTGAATGGTCCATTTATTCATTGCATATTATTTGTCCTGTTTGTTTCTCCCCCTATTCTTTCCCAAGTATCTTCTTATCTTAAATTGCAGTTACATTTCATACATTCAAGTTCTCAAACTTCAGATTTCCACGCTCCTGACATTCTACCTTTGTTTACTGATTATTCAGTTTAGTCAGCTTCCTGAAGTTTTTATGATTATTTCAGCTTCAGCAAAGTCAAGAAGAATGGGTATCTTAAGATATTCTCCAGTATTAAGGCTGATCAGCAATTAGAGAAAACTGCACAGAACTAAGTGGTTTAAGTAGGGTCTTCACCAGTGTTTCAGTAACTATTTAATTTAAATTTGCATTTTCAGAATGTCACAGTTTAATCTTTCAGGAACTCATTAACAGTCTTCAAGGATGCACTAATGCCGTTTTGCTTCTCCTTCTTTCTCCAGTAACTCCTGAGGCCTGGAGAGTGATGATGTCTCTTAAATCTGGTCTTTTGGCTGAAAGTACCTGGGCGCTAGACACTATTAATATTCTTCTGTATGATGACAGCACTGTTGCTACTTTCAACCTCTCTCAGGTAGGTGGGAAAGCAGTATACTTCTCAACTTTCCAAGGAAGGAGAACTGAAATAAGATACCTACAAAATGCTGATGGCCTTCACAATTTCTTCTAATCAACATAAATTTGAATATTGCAAAATGTCCACTTGTTAATGATTGGTAACAGTGAGTAACAAGGTGGATGTAAGTCGAATAGGGGAAATTATAAGCCTGAAAGACAGAGGTTTCTTGTTGAAAGGAGCATGTAGGAATATAGGAGTTTTAGCACTGCCGAAAGACTAATGTATAAATTCACATAGTACAAGCACAGTCCCAGAAAACAGCAGTATGTTAGTAATCTTGCTTAATTTATGTTTCCATAAAAGGCTTTGCAAAACCATATTAAATTGATTTGAAAGCTGTCTTTTGGTGATGACTTGTCCCTCTTCAGTAGTTCCATACAAGGTTGTGGGATTTTTTTTAATTGCTTATTTTCTGTTTGTTTTCTTCTTCCAGTGAATTAAGTTTTCACTGAAATACCAGAGTGACAATTTAAAGGCTAATATCCACTGTCTGTCCATAGGATGCAAGTAATACAGGATTTAACTGTGTGTGATTTTTCCCTCACTACCTCCCAGCCCTGCTCTAATCTTTGGCCTGTTAGGTGATAGTAATAAATGGCATGCTGATAATGCACATTATCTAAAATTTGTACAAATTAAATATTCAGTTTCTCTCTTCATTCTTTCCTTGGTTACTAATAGTATAACTCATAATTTTTTAAATATAATTACTTTTTTTTAAAATGCAGACACAAATGGTACATTTCATCCCACCTAACTTTAGAACTAGGGTATCTATAGCATGATTCATCTCATGTAGAAGAAGAGATCTAAAATAGGTCAGATGAATCATATTCTAGAAATGGCCTGTAAAAGACCATTGATTATAAAAAGGAATCTAGACAATTAGGTTAGGTGTGTAGCTAGTACAGTGTTTGAAGTTAAATGAGGTGAATCTCCTCTGATTTCTATTAGAAACTGTGTTACTGCACCCTGTGCAAGTTGCACAGAATACCAGGCATATTGTAAATATATATGTTCTTTTGAATAAATAGTCTTTTTTTACTTTGGCCTTGAACTCTTATTTCCAGTGGTGGTCAGGACTCCATATGATGACTCATAATTCGTGCAGTTCATAAGCATCAGTTTGTTATTAATTGTTCAAGGGTTTGGCAATCATAAGAGAATCTAGAATGGACAAAAGGATACATTTTGCTGAAAACTTATTAGCCCACAATTTCAAAAGAAACAAACAAAAAACAAACAAATTAAAAGCCTGACAATGGGGCTGAACACATCATAACAGCAAAGAATTTTTAATAATAAAGCCATTGAGCGTAAGTTAATACCAAGATCAGCTACTACCTTTCCATAAGAAGGTGATTACAAGTTAATTAAGAAGGTTAAACCTAAATGAAAACTGTTTCTGGAAGGTGACTTACAACACCAGGCTCCAATAACAATTTTTAACTATTGCCAGGCAAAAAGGGAGCTATTCAGTAGAGTTGGGATGTTAATCTAGGCTGTCAGTACTCAGACCCTGAACTGCAGAGACAAAGAAGGAGAGGGAGAATTGTAAACTTCAGATATCTAATAAAAATACAAATCAGAAAAACTAAGTTAGGAACTTCAGTACTCTGTACAAATAAACAAGAATAAGAGGCACTTGGAAGGGGATGGAACAGCTAGGCTAAGACGTCTACTAGGCCTAAAGGAGACATATGATTAAAGTTCTGTGCTTCTTATAGCTGTTACAGTTCAAGCAAATGGAGCCATGATAGTTTGACATTATATACTGTTTAGACAGACACTAGAAGAGTTTCTTTTAACTTCCATAATGCAGGACCTAGCCACAAGTCCACAGCAGGATGAGGGATGTAGGCATGTATGCAACAGTGTTCCTAATAAAATTCCATGCAGACAAAAATATTTATCTGATTTTTATGTTCTTTCTTCTCCCCTCAGTTATCTGGATTTCTTGAGCTTTTAGTAGAATATTTTAGAAAATGCCTGATTGACATTTTTGGAATCCTTATGGAATATGAAGTGGGCGATCCAGGCCACAAAGCACTTGATCACAAAGCAGCCAAGAAAGATGATAGTCAGTCCTTGGCAGAGGATACTGGAAAAGATGAGAATGACGAATGTATTGACTATTTTGATGAAGATGAGGAGGAGGGGGAGGATGAAAAGGTAGAAGGAGAAGAAAAGAGCATTGTTTTTTCCACTCCTGGTGCCATTGCTGATCCAAGTGAGAGGCCAAAACAAGCCAGTAAATTTGACAAGCTGCCAATAAAGATTGTAAAGAAAAATAATCTATTTGTTGTTGACCGATCTGACAAACTTGGACGCGTTCAGGAGTTTGATAGTGGACTTCTCCACTGGCAGCTTGGTGGTGGTGACACAACTGAGCATATCCAGACTCACTTCGAAAGCAAGATGGAGATTCCTCCACGTAGGAAAGCCCCTCCTTCCTTGAACTCTCCAAGCAAAAAGAAGGACCTCGAGGGGAAAGGTGAATTTGAGGAACAACAAGAAAAAAGTATAACAGCAACCATTGATGATGTCCTCTCAGCTCGGCCAGGAGCATTACCTGAAGACTCAAACTCTGGTTCCCAAACAGAGAGCAGTAAATTTCCCTTTGGGATCCATCAAGCCAAAAGCCACCGGAATATTAAACTGCTAGAGGATGAGCCAAGGAGCCGGGATGAGACTCCTCTATGCACCATAACTCACTGGCAAGACTCCTTGGCCAAACGCTGCATCTGTGTGTCAAATATTGTCCGTAGCTTGTCTTTTGTGCCTGGCAACGACACCGAAATGTCCAAACATCCAGGCTTGGTGCTGATCCTGGGAAAGCTGATCCTTCTTCACCACGAGCATCCGGAAAGAAAGCGAGCGCCGCAGACTTACGAGAAAGAGGAAGAGGAGGACAAAGGGGTGGCCTGCAGCAAGGATGAGTGGTGGTGGGACTGCCTCGAGGTCTTGAGGGATAATACATTGGTCACATTAGCCAACATTTCTGGGCAGCTAGACTTGTCTGCTTACACAGAAAGCATCTGTTTGCCAATTTTGGATGGCTTGCTGCACTGGATGGTGTGCCCGTCTGCAGAGGCACAGGATCCTTTTCCAACCGTGGGGCCCAACTCAGTTCTTTCGCCTCAAAGACTTGTGCTGGAGACCCTATGTAAGCTCAGTATCCAGGACAATAATGTGGACCTTATCTTGGCCACCCCCCCATTCAGTCGTCAGGAGAAACTCTACGCTACTTTAGTTAGGTACGTCGGGGACCGCAAAAACCCGGTCTGCCGAGAAATGTCCATGGCGCTCTTATCGAACCTTGCCCAGGGAGACACATTAGCAGCAAGGGCAATAGCTGTGCAGAAGGGAAGTATCGGAAACTTGATAAGCTTCCTGGAGGATGGGGTCACTATGGCCCAGTACCAGCAGAGCCAGCATAACCTCATGCACATGCAGCCTCCGCCTCTGGAGCCGCCTAGCGTAGACATGATGTGCAGGGCAGCCAAGGCCTTGCTGGCCATGGCTCGAGTGGACGAGAACCGCTCAGAGTTCCTTTTGCACGAGGGTCGTTTGCTGGATATCTCAATATCTGCTGTCCTGAACTCTCTGGTTGCATCTGTCATCTGTGATGTACTTTTTCAGATTGGGCAGTTATGACATAAGTGAGAAGCCAAGCATGTGTGAGTGGAGATTAGAGGGTCACATATAACTGGCTGTTTTCTGTTCTTGTTTATCCAACGTAGGAAGAAGGAAAAAAAAAGAATCTTTGCTCCTCTGCCCCATTCACTATTTACCAATTGGGAATTAAAGAAATTATTAATTTGAACAGTTATAAAATTAATATTTGCTGTCTATGTGTATAAGTACAACTTTTTATTTTATTTTTTTTAACCAAAGTTGCTGTCTAGTACATTCAAAGGTCACACTTTTTTTTTCCATAGATTATCCTTTACAATGTTCTTTTCCATGTTTGTATTGCATATTTTTTGGGAAGCGAACTAGTGACTTTTAAAAAATGTTATGGCAAACCATTGTATGATGGAAAAAAAATCTCACCACTTTGAAAAAAAAAGGTGAAAAATAACCAACTTACCAAGTTCCTGTGTGTTTTATTTTTTCAAATAAGGAAAAAATAAAAAAAAACTTGTATACCATCACCCAAAGCTCTGTGCAATAGAAGATTCTAGTGATGTAGGTGTAGGGGATCAAGGAGGGTGTCAGTCAGTAGTCAAAATCCAAAACGATACTGGTTTCTCCTCAGGAGAAATGGTTACATTAGGCTAGGAGCAAAACAAAACAAAAAAGTCAAGTGAAAAGATTTTTAAACAAAACCTGAAGTTAAACATCAATTGCTTCCTCACCAGAACTGTCTTGTCTACATCTGTTTGTTTTTTTTTTTTTTGACCTTCCACAATGACAGTTCTTCACAATTCCTTTAATCATTTTTTAAAATATTTTTTTATTGCCTAAGGGCCGTGATGTATATAGAAGTTGTACATGAAACATACCCTCATTTTTTTTTTTTTAGTACAAAGTTTTTAGTTTCTTTTTCATGATGTGGTATCTACAAAGTGATAGTAGAATTATTTTTTTCTTTCATTTGGGCCATATCTCCAAAAAATAATAAAAAAAAAAAAAGAAAAAAGGAAAAACCCAACACAGAAAACCAACAACTGAGGGTAATGTACAAGTTTCTGTATGTATAAAGTCATGCTCTATTTCGGGAGAGCAGCCGATCACAATTTGCTTTATAAATCAAGGTGTGGAAATGGTTACGTATGGATTGATTTAAGAAAATGGTTACCAGTCTACAGACAACAAAAATATATACAGGAAAAAAAAGGAAGAAACACAACTTCAAAGATTTTTCAGTGACAAGAATCTGCATTTGTATTTCAAGATAATGTAGTTAAAAAGAAAAAAACTTGATGTAAATTCCTCCTTTTCCTCTGGCTTAATGAATTTCATTTATTCAGTATAAAATCTTTATATGTTCCACATGTTAAGAATAAATGTACATTAAATCTTGTTAAGCACTGTGATGGGTGTTCTTGAATAATGTTCTAGTTACAGTGTGGGATATCGGAAAGCAAACTAATTACAAGAAAGAGCAATAATGATTATTCTCTTTCCCCTACTTTATTATTATGACCTTCAAAAATATTACGCTATTGTATTGCAGCAATTTGCTCTCCTTTTCAAAAAGCCTTCTCACATCACAGAGAAGTGTTTTTAATTATTATATATAAAACCACAGAGCCTCAAAGGGGAAGACATGGCTGACAAATGATAGTTCTGACTATGCAGGTATCCAGTCTCCATGCTGTGTTTGTGGGACTGAAGATGGATGTTAGAAAAAGTGACAAAAGATTTTGTTAAAGCAATAACCAACTTGAAGAAATTGATCTGTATTCACTACCTGTAATTCTCTCTGTTGGTTAAAGGTGCAAATACCCCAGTGATGTGGGTATTTAGAATAAACACCCACCCACTTCTCGATCCTGTATGTGTCATTGCATACTTATGTGGCCATTCATGCTGGGAGTCCCCCATTAAAGTGGATCAGGCTTTAATAGAGCACATCCATAGTTATAATTGATGGGAGATGGCCATTTCCATTTCAGGAATTATCTGGTTTCAGATACATCTCACCTGGTGATACCTTGTTTCTGAATATTGTTCAAGCACTAATTTTTGCTATTTCATCTTGGATCATTGACTTTGTTAGTGTGATCATAAAAAGCTAATAATAATCAATTTCCCTGGAATTGCCATGTAATTACACTGTTAGTGGATATCCTCCTCCCCTCTCCAATAACAATACCAAGGTACTTGACAATTACAACCCCCTTTGGCATACTGCCCATTTTGTTCATATAGATTGCTATAACATTAATATATGTAAGAGAATTTCAGAGACAGGAAAGTATATACAATTATAAGCCAAGTTTGAAATGTGCCTCCCTACTGTCGTGAAAAGTAATTTCTCCTTCTAGCTTTTCTTATTTAGTAATCACTCCCACATCACCTGCTGCAGTGGTCTGTCTTTCTCTTGCATATCACTGCTTTCAGAAATGCCTGGTGAATTATAACCACCTGTAATTCTTCATCACAGAAGGAGGCATATTTCAAGGATGATTTTTACAGCTTATTACTGGGCAGTGTGAAAGTAGTATCTATCCCCTGCTAAATGTATTTCTTACTAACATTTTACTGCTTGATATTGCCCCATGGATACAAGCAAGCTGTTAAATAAACCCTATGCACCCCTTTCTGAGCAAGGACAAAAAAAGGACATCTATTCTCTTTTGTCTTCAGCCTTCAGACCCAGAGTCCCCTGAGGGAAACTACACCTGTGTCAAAATGCTCTGAGCTGTCAGAGGCAGCACTTCAATGTTATTCAAGACTGCTCTGAACCGGGTTAAACAACATGGGGGAAAAAACTACCCAGCCAGCCACATAAAATCCATATGTATGTAACATTTGCTGCTACTTTTCCAGCTGGGCCAAGAACTAGCTGAGGAACCACAACAGTGGAAGGAAAAGGTTAATAGTACAGACTGTGCCTGAACATGATTTTATTCTGTTACAGTAAGAGTAAACAGTCTAAATCACTGGGTAGTACTATTGCACATTTATTAGAAGAAAGGTGACACATAAGAACTCCAATTCCTTCTGTTGTCTTTGTATGATTTCACCTCTCCAACAGTGTTCTCTAAACCTTTGGAGAAGACCTGCTCATGAGACTTGTGAACTTAACATGCTCTAACTGAATCCTGAACAAGCTTGAGCTGCTGTTGGTGTGGTTCCTACAAGAGATATTTTGGTTTTCAGTTCAAAAATCAAATTCTACAGTTTTATGCTGATACAATCACTCTGTAGGGAAGCTTATAGTAGTACTAACAAGAAGATGCAATATTTGAAATTCTGAAACTGCAATGAGTTATTTAGGGGAAAGCAGCCCATTAGTATTTTAGGCACTAATCAAACACAAATATTTGACTTACATACATACATACATACATATATATATACACACATATATACATATATATATACACATATATCAGTGATGTACCTGTTTCTTTGGCAGACCCAAGCAACTAATTACTTGCAGGATTGAAAGGGCATCAATGAATCTTACCTTTACAATCACTTCAGGAATTAAATGCTTATCTCCTTTGGCAGAAAAAAACAGTTTTGTTTCTTGTTAACATAATTTCCTACACTATTCTTTCAAAAAATCCCACAAAACAAAAACCAACACATGAAAACATCCTGCTCAGAAGCTCTACATTTTCAACTACCCAAAAGGAAGAACGGAGAAGAAAAATTCATCCGCGTGTTTAAAAGCCTATGCACCTTCTCTTCCATCTTCTTTTGCTGTTTCACACCATAACCTGTGCCACCACTACCATGAGACCATTATATTTTTGGTCTGGATGCATCCATAAGAAAGATTTACTTAGAGAAATACTGTAGGAAAAGCATATGCTTGTGTTACACATTAATGATTTGTCGACAACATTTCTACAGTGCAAAGCAGGCTACACCTCTTATTTCACAAATAATATGAAAGTACCTCTTGGTAATAAAGGAGTGTAACTGAAATTAAAAAATTACTGTCATCTCCACTGTTCCCCCCTGTAGAAGAGAGAGGATTGTAAGCATTCATAGTGCAGATGTCCAGGCTAACTTGAAACTGAACTGAAAAGTGGGAATTGAGCTGAGGTGGCACACAGCTAGTTAACCCTTCAAGAAGCTGTAGGTTCCTTACTCTGCAGGCAGTAGTAATAACGTACCTAAAAATCATACACACCTGTTGCCCAAACACCATAATAACACTGTCACAGAAGTCAGTCTTTTGGAGTTTTAACCAGGAGCAGTCTCGAATTTTGAGTCAAGAGTTCTCCAGAGAAAGATGACTTCTATCACCATCAACATGGTAATGTCAAATATGTGGAAACCATGCTCACATACAAAACCACAAAGCAGTCACTGCTGCAAAAAGCTTATTTTCCAAGTCATGAGCAAGTAACTGCAGGTGGAGAAGGAGGAGAAAATGGAAACAAAAGCAACAGTAAATTGAAAAGGCAGGTCCTACTCTTGTAGCAGGGTGGAATTCAGGGATCTAGAACATGGCCCCATACTGCCTGCAAATTTAATTTTCCCCAGGATAATTTGTGAAATTTCAGGGGACTCCCCACTTTGTTTTCTCAAGCAATCTAACAGTTCCTGTGGTAAATTCCTTTTAAGGATTATTGAGCCTGAAGAAAGGAGAGAGAAAAGTACTGATGAAGGAAAGGGTGAAAAGGCATGGTCATTTGGAAAACGGGAGGCAGAACACAAAGACAGAGCTGAAAGAAAAGCATCGTATGTCCCTGCTACATTGCTCTATTTTTACGTTTGGATCATTCCAAGGAAAAGAATAATTAAACCAAACTAGGTGAATTTCACATTTCATTGGTAGTTGATACAAGTAAAATGGAAGTAAAAAAAGCTTTTCAGTGGTAGTGGGACCAAGGGAAGGAAAATAGGAGCTTCCACATGCAGACTGGTAAATTTAGTTTTTACTTAATTACATTTACCTTTCCAATTCCCGAGACAGCAGGAATGGGGAAGGATTAGTTCTGTCTGCATTTTTAAATCCAGCCCCAGATGTTTATTTGTGCACTGTCAGAAATGGGTTTGCAAAGTCTGGCCATTCTTTCTGTGATTGTCAGTAGCTGTGGATACAAGAGGCAGCTGTTCTGGACTGCATGCTAAGTACAGCTATTCACATGCCTAAATGACTCAATTTGTACTTCTAATTACTTATTCTAACACAAGCTAAAATGTATTTCATTTCAATGCTGTTGTACCGTGTAAAAAAATGTAGGTTTATACTTCACATTTGTTTTAACTGGCCTAAACTAATGAGATGAAGTAGCAAGATCCTCATCTGATGCCTTCAACAGAGCTACAACATTTTCTCCTGTACTTATTAATTTACTTGGTCTGCCATGACTTAGTATATATTGCATTTCCATTAATTAAGGGTGGTTATTTACATTGAAAGGGTCGTGTGGTAGAATTGCCTAGCTAGCAGAGCAAATCCCTAATGACTCAGGCATCTCTACAATGTTTATTCAGGTCTGTAAAGAGTCTCCTGAATGACAAACATTCTGACTTTTGCTCCACTGTAGAGTATTTTTTGAGGGCAAGCTGATACATTATCATGCCAGCAGAAGGATGTATGTTTATCTAATGTGAAAAACACATGCTAGGAAAAGTTTACAATACTCCATGATGAAATTCTGCTTTACATTTATAAATTTGCTTACCAGTTCTATGTATACATCTGCAACTGAGAAGAAGAAAAATAACTTAATCTGGTACGTTTTACTGTCAAATTATAACACAAAACTGCAAAATCAAGTATTAAATTTCTTTCCCTCCAAGAGAATTTGAAAAGAAACAATGTTCCACTAGTTTTATCACCACCACTAAAGCTTACAGTGGACTACTTATAGAAGATTCTTTTTTTGTCTTTGAATACTAAATATGAAGCTCTGTACATAATGAAACACAACAACTGAGAAATACTGAGATTTAAGCATAAGGCTTCATCAGCAGAACCAGCATTATACATTTTATACGCAGTTAGGGAAGACAGACTTCTAACAAGTTATTTGGTATCAGTATCCTGAACCCACCTAAAAAAGGTGTATTTCCACCCCTTTTGTATAGTCATGCAGGTTTCATTGGCATATGTCTCATAACATAGTGCAGGAGAAGTCGTTCTTCTCTTTTGTTCCTTTTTTTTTTCCTAATACTTACTCCCTAAACCTCTCAGGTTGCTTCCTTCCTTTCCACAATGCGTTAGTACCAAATACAGAGTCCTGATCTTTTAAATAACTGAATAGCATAGGGTTTGTCTATTATTTATACCTTCTAGTATACAGAGGGATTTCTTGTGCTGGGTTGTGTCCCCACTTCTTGAGACAGTAGCATCTCCCAAAGGTTCTTATCCTGCAGGGAAAATTGACTAGAAGGGACTCCCAGCGTTAGTAGTGTGGAGGTGGTTGAGATCTGCCAAGGGGAGGTAAAGAAGAGAAAAAATCTTCAAGTCACACATTTGACATTCTACACCTTCAAAAAATGGGCATATTACTTACAGTAAGCATAAGTAACCAACCTTTCCAGTCAGCTACTATAACTTCCTCAGCTTTTCTACTACATAAAGTATTTTGAGTAAAGGGAGTTTTCTTTAAATATCAATGAAGTTGCCCATTCAAAAGCCAGATGTATGACCAATGTACCCTGTGAAAATAACATTATTGCCGCTATAATGTCAGCTCATTCAGAACCTCAAGTGGTTCATGCATTTTTATCAGCCTAGAATATGCCAACCTTCCACAACATGCATATCTTGTCTAGGAAAGGCAACTCTCAGAACCAAAACACTGACTAGCAAGCCAACAGCTGAGATATATTCTGTTTCTTATGTATGGCATGAGGAAAAAAATATACCAATATATAATGTGTCTGTACAGATCATATACATTAAATACCTTCTTTTAAGCAGGAGACTTTTAAACTAACTTCATTAGCTTCTTTTATCTTCAACTGCAGCTACGTACATTCTCTGGCAGTGACCTTAGCCAAGGAGGTTACCATTCCTGGCCTGCACCTCCTAGATGTTACTAGCTCCCTGTGAACACAGCAGCGCTCCTGCTAGGGTACTGTATCTAACCTAGCGCAGGCAAAGCAGGTTAAGCACTTAATGCATTCAGGCGTTTGGTTTGCTTGTTTTTCCACCCAGAATATTTTGACAGCTGCTATGACCATACACTCACGGAGTTATTCACCCATTACACTATGGACAATGATTTGTTGCTGGCTGCAAACTCTCAAGAAGCCAGTAGATTTGATTTACCTCCCAGAGCATCTCAAAACCTAGTGTAAGAGAGAACTGACATGCATTGGACCTTCAGCCTGACCGCACAAAGAGCAGCACAGCTTCTTGCCCCAGGTACAGGAAAAGGATGTGGTGCTGGAGTGATAAGTCATGCTGAAAGGGCACTACAAAATGTATTGGTAAATCATTATCCAAGGACATTTACTGCTATTAAATTCCTCTAATAGGAAGTCTAATCTGCACTGTTTGCTTAGTTTATAATATCTGGACCTGCTAGTTATGAAACTATACATTCTACTAAAGGAACACAAGAAAGACTTCTCATTTCCCTTCTGTGTTGGGCACGGGTCAGCCAGCAGCCAATCAATCCATCAGTCCACACAAAGGCCATGCACGCAGTTTTGAGCAGCAGTGCCATCACTGAACAACCGTGGAAGGAAACCAAGAATCCCCTAATTTGCATGAATTTGATATTTCCTCTCCATCAGCAGCAGTCATTTACCTTGGGACAGAATGTGGTGGTGGGGGTTGGAGGGAGGGTTGTTCCCAGCTTTCAATTTTTAATTATTTAGTAGTCAGTTTGGTGGGAGGTGACAAGGATACATGGAGAGAAGCACCCATAACTCCTCCCCGTCTGATACACTGAACCTCATTCTCTATGGGACTGTGCCAAGAGCTCCTTTTGGCCCTGCTCTCATAGAATGGTTTGGGTTGGAAGGGACCTTAAAGATCATCTCGATCCAATCCCCCCTACCATGGGCAGGGACACCTTCCACTGGACCAGGTTGCTCAAAGCCCCATCCAACCTGGCCTTGAACACTTCCAGGGATGGGGCACCCACAGCTTCTCTGGGCAACTTGTTCCAGTGCCTCACCACCCTCCCAGTGAAGAATTTCTTCCTAATATCTAAACTAAACCTCAGTTTAAAGCCATTCCTCCCTACCCTACAGGCACCCTTGTAAAAGGTCCCTCTCTAGCTCCCTTGTACCAGTCTCCAGTATCCTTTAGGTATGGGAAGGCTTCTGTAAGGTCTCCTCAGGGCCTTCTCTTCTCCAGGCTGAACAGCACTGACTCTCTAAACCTTTCTTCTTAGGAGAGACGCTTCAGGCCCAGTCATATTTGTGTCTGTCCTCTGGACTTGCTCCAACAGGTCCTTGCCTTTCCTGTGCTGGGAACACCAGAGCTGGATGCAGCATTCCAGGTGGGGGTCTCACCAGAGTGAAGTAGAAAGGGATAATCATCTCCCTTGACCTTCTGGTCACTCTCCACCCTCCCTCCCATGTGACACCTGCCTCTTGTGTCCTGCTAGTTTCTCTCCTGCGTACAAAACCAGCTCAGCAGGAGCCATCCTAGGCAGCTTGGCCGCCCCCAAACTGCCTCACCTCCCATGAGGGGCTGCCCTCCTGGCACCTTCCAGATCACTCTCATCCTCTCAGCAGCAGCCTTGTAGGTTTGTGTGGGAGAAGCTGGGGAAGCCAAGCCACCATCCCACATGCAGCCCCTCTACACCCAGGACAGCATTTTACTTTAAGAACACTTTCAAAGGAGTGCCTGTTTTGAGCAGCACAAGGTGTATTTGCCCCCAGCCTACTCTTTCATCTGCAAATACATAATGCAATTACCATAAGCTTAAATTTATTGTTTAAAATAGCACTTAGGTTTAATGCTTTTTCAATACTTCTTTGTCATTTGAAATCAATTCATAAAATCCTTTTTTACACATACTACCTAAATTAACTCCAAGCCTTAGCAGAATCAATATTTAGCAGGTTCCTGCAATCCGTCCCAGTCTATTGACACAAGGGAAGCACTGCTGTTGGTGAGGTAGGAGCAGACCTCCTCCTCTGTGGGCTCCCCTGTACACCCCAAGGGAAGCAACCAGCTGCTGCGAAGCCCCTCCTGCAGCCACATGCCCACAACCTGCCACCAAGTGCCCTAACCCACAAGTATGGAGCAGCCCTTGTATACCCTCTGTAATCAGCATCATCAGTTGGATACCATCAGTGAGTTCCCAAAAAAAAGCAATCTGACTTTATTTTTCTCCACAGAATCAATCAACGATTTTGATGCGCTCAAAATCATAAAATCACAGTCATAGAATGTCCTGGGTTGGAAGAGACCTTAAAGAGCATCTTGTTCCAACCCTCCTGTCATGGACAGTGACACCTTCCATTAAGACCAGGTTGCTCAAAGCCCCATTCAACCCAGCCTTGAACAATTCTAGAGATTGGGCAGCCACAGCTTCTCTGGACAACCTGTTCCAGTGCCTCATCACCCTCATGGTAAAGAATTTCTTCCTGATATCTAATCTAGACCCGCCCTCTTGCCGTTTAAAGCTATTCCCCCTTGTCCTGTCACTACATGCCCTTGTAAATAGCCTCTCTCCATCTTTCTTGTGGACAGGAGAAGTGGATATAAAAGCACACACACACACACACACATATATATATATGAACTATTTTTTTTCCTTTCACTAGGATGTGTTTGTATGAGAGTTGTATTTATGACCAAAGCTTTTGTCATCAGTTTTTGGTCATCCAGCAATTAACATACTATATCAAACTTAAGCACATACTAGATCAGCCTGTTCTAATTTAAAAAAAAATCTTTTAGCTTATATTGAAAGAAATATGAGTAGTAGTCATTCACTGAAAGAACCACTTTATCATCCCTAAACTATTAAAATTGCAATCCTCACCTCGTGTTTATAAGGATCTAGTAATATGTAGTATTTTAAGACCCTTTCAGTGGTGCAGTGATATATTAAAGACACACCTCTTCATTTTAATGGAAAAAGAAGTCGAAAAAATATCTTTTGTTCAAAAATTCTCTGGTTGATAAAGAAAAACTAACTGATAACATTTATTATGCAGTACTCAAGATCAAACAATGTTCTTGCTATAGTCAATTATGAAAAATGCAAGCAGAACAATCATCTAAGCATAAACTTTCATTTTCTAATTAGTTTGTAGGCAGTTGTGTTTACTAGTGTTGGTATCAGCATTATCAGCTGTAGAGAAGTGAAAGTTTAAAATGCATGGTGTTATATGTTCACATTTTTTGAAGAACCTTTTTGCAATTTTTGTGCTATTTTGAAAATAATCAGATAAATAATAAACCATTCCCCCATTAACTATATAGTAAAAAACAAAATCTTACAGTATTTTGATATTTGCAGAAATAACTATGCTGAGTTTTCAGTACAGAGGTTTCAACGACGGATTTTCATAGCTTGAAATGAGATTTCTATGATTCTAACTTTATTTTCCAGATTCTAGAGAGTATTTTCAAATTTTGAAGCAAGTTTTCTGTAAAGGTACATGAGGTAGTTTCATTAAGACACAGATTACACGGTGATTTGTAATTTTGCTACAATGATAAGTAAAAGTACATTGCTTTGATATTTAATATAATACTAAATGATGGGATGAGAACACACGCAGGATCACTCTCAAGGAGAAAAGACAACGCAGAAAGAATCATGTCTTGCCGATACCACCCAAGGAGTCTTTCTGCTGTACCTTTTGCAACTGGACTTGTCTATCTCGTATTGGCCTTTTTAGCCACCAGCGCGCTTGTAGCAAATGTGGGTAGAGCCCTTCCCAAATCTTCGTTCGCGAAGCCTAGCCATTATCATCATCAAACGATGGGAAGTTAATCAGAATAATAACCTACAACATTCTGTCAAAACTAAGTATTTAAAGGTATTAGACATCACCAAAACAAAACAGTAAATTCAAGTGTTTTGTTC
Organism: Lepidothrix coronata; assembly: GCF_001604755.1. Classification (NCBI taxonomy): domain Eukaryota; kingdom Metazoa; phylum Chordata; class Aves; order Passeriformes; family Pipridae; genus Lepidothrix; species Lepidothrix coronata. The sequence goes on from NW_016690425.1 coordinate 437,155, forward strand.
TGAATGTTTCCCCTAATAAAAATATATTTGAAAGCAGTAACTTTTTTGCAAAATGTCTCCGTTGCAGTGAAAGTTTAGCCCCCAACTGAGAAAACACAAACTTTACTAGAAAAAAGAATTGCGTTGACTGGCTGTCAGCAGGGATAGGAATAACAGAAGGAGATAAAGGACAGCATGCTAGAGAACCTTGCTAAAAACCCCTGCCATTGGTGTGGCCTAAACAATGACAAATGTTACTTCAAGCGAAGAAAAGGCAAACAATCCTTACAAAACTCTCAGTGGAACTAAGGACATTATTGCCAAGGCATCTCCATTTTTTTAGGAGTTTCTCATGAGCTGTGTGAATTGTGTAAGCCATACCAGCGTAACAGTAGGTAACCAGCCATACCTTTGCTTCACCTAGTTACAGCCTTAGGGAATTCAGAGCTTTACATTTCCCTGCTGGGAAAGGCTCTTTGTCTTACTGGCACATTAACTCAGTTCTGGCCTGCCATATATTTTAGTCTAGCTGACAACATTCGTATGGCCTTAAAATCAATCAACAGCCTCTGATTCTACTGAAGTTATGCTAAAATATGCAACATGCCATTATAATGCTTCTGGTTTGCTGCTGCCTTTTAGGTAGGCTGTATGAACTCACCTTCACAGTCAAAGGTTGCATAGAAACTTTTGTTCACCCAGTTCCCCCGCTGACCTGGAAGCTGCTGGGAGCTGTTTTGCGCCCAAGGCTGCCCCAAGGCTGTAAACTGAGCCCACAGCCTGAGCACCTGCAGCCACTGAAGCACATTGGGGCAAACCAGCAGAGCCCCTGGGATGCTGAGCAGGATCAGCTGGGGGGATGCTCTCAAGGCCAGTAGAGAGGGCCCAGCACAGCAGTGAGACTGGGTACAGGCAGGTGTCCATTAGCACAAAGAAATGCTCCCAAAGGACCTAGGGGTGTCAGGAAGAACCTCTGGCTGCACAGGACAGCGTGGAAAATTGATGGAGTGAGAGCAATGGTGTACATGCTTTTTCTGGACCTGTCTCACAGAGGCCCAGGGGACATGAGAGAGATGCTTACTAACACTTTTTTTTTAAGTCTGTTTCACCTGTCAGATCAGGTTTTTTGGAAGGTTAGCTTAATTAATCTGTGATGCTAAAGAAAGAGAAATGATTCCGAGGTACAGAATGAGGCCTGAAAACGATCAAAAAAGTTGCGTTGTGATAGGTTGTTGGAGACTTCAAATCCACCTCAGGACAAGGTCAAGCACATATTAAAGTCATATAACATTAAATGGAATGTAAACGTATCTTTGAAGTTCATCATATGCTCTAAAGGACTTCTTGAATTTTTGTATCACACAGAAACTTAAAAAAAATTGCCTAGCATTTTTGTGCCATCCTTCTGCACACAGGTAACAGCCACTGAATGTGTCTAGATACCCTGGCTTTAGAAAGCAGTTTCCTATTTTCTGAAGTTCGTTTTAAATGATGCAACATAATGAAACAGCAAAGTTATTTCAGTACAGGTGTTTTACATTTCTTTTATTGCTGTTTCTATTATTTTTGCAGACTTTTTAGAGTAGTTTTATCAAAAGTGTAGAAAGCAGCACTCTTGGTGTGGAATAGTTGCTGCTGCTTCTTACTTCTATATTATTTTTTATTGAAATTCAAGTAAACAGAGCCTTCATTTGATACTTACCATACAAAATAATACTAAAATGAAGGGGGGAAAATCCTTTGAACCTCAAAAGAGAGGTGAGAAGTTGACGTTATTTTTGTCTTTGATTTGCAAAAAGTCTCTTTAAAAAGAGAAAGGAACGTCAAAGGGAACTTCAGTCCAATAGGCTTTATTCTTTCTACAGCATAAAAATTAAGTTTTCAAACTCTTTTTGTTCTCATCTGAGAAACACATTACATTTGTTTAAATAACTAAATGTATAAATAATAAACATTTTGTAAATCTTCATCTGAAATAGTGATATTGAAGGAAACTCTTTGAAGTGCAGATAATTCCCCCCATGGTCTCCTCCCCCCCAAATCTTCTTCAGATCTTGCAGAACGCTTTGCTGATTCCCCAGAGGCACTTCTGGTCCATTGAAGATTCTAGTTAAAGTAAAGAAAGATGTTTAAATGTTTTAACTGAGTTTTTGGGGTAGCACTAAATTAAAACTGCACATCTTTCATTTTCCCAGACTTTTACCACTCTGTTATTTAAGCTTCAAAGTTCAATTCACAGAATAACTATTCATTTTTCATAGCTTGACTAAGGATCTCTTTCCCTTATATGGTTTTTTCATTCTCAGGCAAGTGGAAGAGACAGATGCTATAAGCAGAGTGTATGTGTATGTATTGTTTGTGAAAAACACCCTGAGGCAGGGTATTCAGACCTGACTGTTAGGTCAGTGGGCTTCTGCTTCGAACACTCACCTGGAGACATATTAAAGCTGCTTGACCCTTTGGAAGGTCAGTGGCTTTAAAACATTACATATTTGATATCTAAAAAGTTTTATTAAAATCTTCCCTTCCTGGGGATCTTGTCCCAGCATTTATCCACTGAACAGAGTTGCATCATAAATGTTTCGGGGTTTACCAATAAACATATTTCAGTCACAGTGGTGAAGAGTCAGTCTATGGATTAAAAGTGAACTCTTGCATTTTTATTTTTCCTAAATTTTCTGAAACTGTTGGCAGCATGACAACATGGGACTGGGGCACAGAGGAGGAAAGAGTTTATGAGGTGCAAACTCCTGTTATTTAGGGACTAGGTTTCAATCATAAAGATCTTGATTCTTGTGAGTAGGGCAGATGCCTGCATAAAGCCCCATTTAAGTTAATGGGATTCGCTATTGGTCAATGAACCTGCATTTGTACATCAATATCATAGGATCAGAGACATTTCTCCTGGAGAAAATGAGTCAAGTCACTCTGTAATGCTAGCACTTTCTAGTCACTGCTATCTAAGCCTAATTGGATCAAACTAGTGGGAAAATAGACTCTGGCCTATTAAACCTCCTCAGCTACCCATGCCCAATGACCTGTGATAACTAAAAAGAGCAAGAAAATAATTTTTATTTAAAAGCATCAATTTAGAAAGGCTTTTAAAAATAGTGTTTATAGGAAATAGCAAATGCTAGCATTACTGATTAGTTTAAAACATAGAGTACAATAATCCATTTTTTTAATTAGTTTTCCAAATTACTGGCTAAAATAACAGAGAGATGTTGTCTATGGAGAGGTAAATGCTTCCTTGTAATTGTTTTGGATTTCACTCTAACCTTTAATGAATTTATTCTTGTAATGACAAGAACATTCTTTTTATTCCTGCACTTATGTCAGGGAAGTTAACGTGAAAGAACGAGGCATCTGGGAACTCAGCGGAGTTTTGTTTTGACAAATGACCTCATTGACCACGTTGACAAACACCAACTGTACTGACAAATGACCGAACCACAGATGTTCATGTTTCATACAGCTCTGATTTAAGCCTTCACTACCTCCTAATTGCCTGTTGCTGCCCCTTTCCTGCGGCTCTGCTGGGCAGCCATTTTTGTGTGAGCTCTTCAAATAAAATGAGCCAGGGAAACTCACACTGCGTGTTTCAATGGGTTACACTAGCTTGGCTGATTTTGCCTGAATCAGATGACCCAAGCTCTCATACAAACTGCTGCAGCAGCAGCAGAATGGCAGTGACCCTTCCAGATCAGACAGCTGACATACACTGCTAGCCTTGGCAACCAGGCATGTCATGAGAGACAAATTCACTCCCACCTGCCTTCCCCTCCCTTCCCCAGTAACATTTAAATACCATTCACACTGCCTGATTCCTGAAGCAGAAATTCTCAAAATTGGAGGCCCTGCATTCCTTTTGCAAAGCAGTTGTGATTTGCTCCCTCCTCTTTATTTCCAGTGAGTGCATTCAATGGGAAGGCAACCCTGTGTTAAATGCTGTCCTAATGATTCCTGTAAGCATTTGCTAGCGGTTGCCAAAGGGCTAGAACTCTACTGAAAGCTGAGCGTAACAGTAGGTTGCCTCATGCCTTCCCACAGACTCTATGTGTGCATGTGTACACTGTATCTCCTGTCATTGGGACCACAGGCAGAATTCTTCTAAAGGGGACACAGGGGTCCATATAACAGAGAGGGAGGGTGAGAGAATTTCCACATCACCTGTAGAAGGAGAAAGATGAGTTATGAAAGGGGCACCGGGTCAGTCAAGGTGGGAAGTGGAAGGAGCAATATGTGCGTGCCGGTATTTTGATCTGAGAAGACAGAATGTTCCAATTCCTAAAAAACATGACCTCAGTATACCACCACATCGCATGCATTTATGGAGCACCATACAGCACTTACGCTTCCTCCTTTGATCCACCAAACAGACTTACCCAATATATAGGGTAAGAGACGAGGAGAGATATTGTGGCAGTGCGCAAGCTCACACTCTCCAGCAGTGGTACACCACTTGTTTTCCTGTTCTGTGACAGCAGGCACCAGATGCATCACCCTTCTAAACCACAGTGCCTTCACACGTGTCTTGCAAGATGTGAGAAAGGAGGCAGAACATGTGAAGGTGAATGACAGAAGGGCAGTCAATCCCCGAGACTCCCTTCTTGTGAAAATATGGGCTTCATTTTGAAAGAGTACATGAGCAAGGAGTACTTTGCTCTGAAAATAAACCAATTCTGAAATTGCCTTGTGCTGTGGAAAATTATAGTGTAAGTAACATTGGTTTTGATGCAAATTCACTGAAATCTTCACTAAGTTTCCCAATGGCTGCTTTGCAATAAAGCAAATGGTATAGGAAAAAGTCTTTTGATAGTCATTTGAGAATTTACATAAGCACAAAATGAAAGCCAGCTATTGCATGAACTCTCTCAGTTTAAATATAGAGTCGTAATTTTAGGGTTCAGATTTTTTTTTTAATGTCTTCTCAAAAATTATGAATTTTCTTTGATAAGTAGTTCTCTCATATTAAAGAAAATATTGGTTTGGATATAAATGTTACCCTTGCAGGTTTCAGAGGCCTCTGAGTTTTGGGGTTGGGGGAGAGACAACTGCTGTCTGAGGGAAGGGGAGAGTAGACTTACGGTACTGGAGAAGGGACATAGCTAATATAGCTAGGGAGAAATTAATAGGAAAATAGTGTGCATTAGAGGGAAACCTGTTTAATGTTGGTCCTCTTGTCTTTGCCCATGTTAAAACACTGGAGCACTGACTTTTTCCTGTGCTGTTTAGTGCAAGGTCAATGATTATTAAAGCACTGTGTCTATCATTTTCCTGCAAGTCCCCCATTCTCACCTCAGTTGTTGCTCTCTGAACTCTCTTCTACTTCAGTCTTCTGCCCACTCTGTTTATCCAGCTCATGTTTTAGTGCCTGTGATTCCCGCCCTTCACAGATGGCATGGAAACAGTAAAATTTTTCATTTCCATTCTTGTTTATTCTTTACTTTGTTCTGACAATGCTTCAGAATGAACAGTAATAGTACACTTCATTACGAGTCTTGAAAACAAAGTATGTTAGAAATTAAATCAATGCAAACAGTCTTTCTGTGGGAATAACTCTACTCACCTCAAAGCAGTTTTCAGCCTTTCTTTGAATTGATTGATTTTTTTTCCCCTCCACCATTACTATGCCCTGTCATAATGTCCTGTTATTTTTGTACTGTGTTTTGACCTGGTTTACGGCAATATTCTGAGAGTCTGAATACAGAAATTCAGGTGTGGTACCAGAGAGTAGAGCTTGCTCCTGAGACTACTTATTGTTATGTGTTATAGAGTGCACTGCATGAAAATAAATCTTACTTTGCTGCTTACAAACTGTGTCAGTATTAGGGGTTTGCAACACTGAAGTTTCTTCAGTGTTGTGTGAATTCCTCTCATATTCCAGGACCAACAGGATCAAGGGGCAGGGATCCATGTCTTGTTACTGGATAGTAAAATACCATGCTCATAGTGGGTATGTATAAATAGTAGATGACAACATTTCCATGACTTTTTCTCACACTAATTAGGACTGATCTGGACCGATAGTGATGTGTGCTTCTTCTCTGGTCTCCTTATGGTGGCAGAACTCATTATTTTGGTTCACAAACCTTAATAATATGCAAGGAGACATTTGGAAACATAAATGCATTTCTAAGAATATATAGCTAATCATTACTCTGAAACTGATTTCACAGAGCATCCATAATGTCTGGTATCACAAATGCTCTTCTGAGACAGTGTTAGAAGAGAAAGAAGGTTTTACACTGGCATTAATTTGAGTAAAAATGGGATTCACAGGAATGGAAGAGCAATTAGAAAACAAGAGGTTGATTTCAGAGACTGCAAATAGGTAAGCCTTCTGAAAGGCTGAAGGGAGAATATAGTCCTTCCTTCTTATGTGAAGGAATAATCTCAAAGCAGCCTGTAGGTCTTTAAAGGTCATCAAATGCACAGACAGGAGTCAGTAGGAAACCGGAATTTGCTGATTAATATTACACAAACTTGCTACTTTCCATTTGAAGAGGCTCCAGAAAAGCTCTGATGGCTACCACTGTTTGTCCTAAGGCATTTAGCCAGGGAGGGACATGTCACTTCCAGACAGTTCCTGATTCAGTACCCCCTGAGCATGAAGAAATGAAACACTGTAAGAATGTGTGGCTCCTGTTGCTTCATTTGCACACTGCTCAGGTCTCAAATATATTAACACAGCTCCAGGAAATCTTGAATTCCAAATATCTGACTGCATTGAGCTTTGCACTTGACTAATCAAGTCAAACATTGTCTGCTAATCAGATTTACAGGTGTGAACCTGTCAGCATGTGGGGATAGGCCACGTAAACATGCAAAGAGATTCAGATAGCTGCCCAGTAATATCTGAAATTACAACCTGACCAAGAGAGCTGAGTATTGGAGTCCTAGGCTTCAAGCACACTGATAGAGAGATTGAGTGAATTACCCATATTTTCTTCCATATACTGTGCTTCTGATAACTGGTATTTTGAGAATTCTGTTCCTCAGGAAAAGAAATCTTCAAGTAGTCCATATTCTTGGATAATCTGTACTTCCAAGTAAATTCCCAAAATCAGAGGCCAAAGGAGGAGGAGGAAGTTATGTGGGATCAAAAATGGAGATTCTGTTAAAGAAGAGGCACTTCGGGATAAAATTCCACTTGGACTGTTTGCATGCAGACATATTGCCTACACAGATACTTAGTGTCTAGTATTGTTTCATTTGTTCATCAGTGACTTGGATGAAGGGATGGAGTGCCTCCTCAGCAAGTTCACTGGGAGGGGTAGCCAATACCCCTGAGTGTTCTGTGGCCACTCAAAAGTGTCTTACTAGGTTGGAGGGATGGTCAGAATGGAACACTTTGAAATTCAACAAAGGCTAGTGCAGGGTCCTGCACTTGGGAAAGAATAACCCCCTGCACCAGTGCAGGCTGAGGACCAACTGGCTGGAAAGCAGCTCTGTGGAGAAGGACCTGGGGGTCCTGGTGGACAACAAGCTGTCCATGAGGCAGCAGTGTGACCTTGTGGCCAAGAAGGCCAGTAGTATCCTGGGGTGCATTAGGAAGAGTGTGGCCAGCAGGTCAAGGGAGGTGATCCTGTCCCTCTACGCAGCCCTGGTGAGGCCACTTCTCGAGTCCAGTTCTGGGCACTCCAGTTCAAGAAAAAAAAAAGAACTCCTGGAGAGGGTCCAGTGGAGGGCTACGAAGATGATTAGGAGTCTTCTCTTCTTCTTCTTCTTAGGAAGCAAGTTTGTGTAATATTAATCAGCAAATCTTCCACTTCTCTTCTTAGGAAAGACTGGGGGAGCTGGGCCTGTTCAGCCTGGAGAAGAGACAACTGAGAGGATATCTTATCAATGCACAAATATATCTTAAGTGTTGATGTCAAGAGGGTGGGACCAGGCTCTTTTCGGTGGAGCCCAGTAACAGGACAAGGGGCAATGGGCACAAACAATGTATGATTGCAACATTCTTTTCTTGTATTATTGCAACAATGAGACTTTTTTGTATGATTGCAAAGTTACTGTAAAATTTTTGAAAGGAAATCAAGGCATATTTAACTTAAAATAATTGCAAAATAATTTTTTTTTTGCAATAATTGCAAAATAATTACAAGGATCCGTACATGGTGTATATCATAGTACACCATCTATAGTTGCTTTTGACCATACTGTATGATCAAACATTTATGTTTTAATAACTGCACATTATTAAATGTCTCATATGTCATCTGGAGGAAAATGTTGCCTTCCTGCTTCACAAGTGTCAGAAGTTAATGCTTTAGGATGCTGAACTAAGAGGAGTAACAGACATGTAACTTAATCTGTAATACTCTGAAAAGTGCCCCATCTATGAACAAAATTATTAGTTACGGTTCTGGGTAAAATGCATTTCTAGACTATGTTCCTGAATGTAGCTGTGATTCTGTTAGATGGACAAACCTTATAGATAAAGTAGGACAAAAGACACCTCCTCCACACTTATCAAAGCTGCAAAGGTTTTAACTATTCTATACCTTTGTAGAATAGCATGGCCCATAGTCTACCATGGTTTACAATATTTTTTCATTCACTATAAAGTTGCTTTTCCGGCAGTAAGAAGTTCTTACTCTTAGAACTGATGGCAATATATAAATAGTGAGTTCTTCCAACACAGGCTATCAGCAGTCCAGGAAGCTAACTACATGTAGAGAGAAGTGTCCATCGGTGTAGAGATCAAGGGATAGAGATGGACACGGGTGAAGATACATTCCTTTTGCACTCCTTCTTCAAGTCTAGTTTATCGCTGGAAGAGGCTGCAGTAGAACCCTTGCACATGATCTCTAGGAAAGTTATTCTACTGCAAACTGCAAAGTCTGAACATTACTACAGTTTTTACTATAACTATTACTCAGTTTAAACAGAGCTCATGTTTTGCTCTGTGACAACCTTTTATAGAGCTTTTTTACATACAGAATTTAGCCTGCTGAGATCTGAGACATTTCAGTATCTCCTCCAGGAAAATTATACACTGCAAGTTTAATTGAGAAAGACTGACTATAAACTGATCCCAGGAATTATTACTGCTAATTACATTTCTCCTTTAGTAATTAAGAAGCTCTGAAGTATTTCATACATTAGGTGTTTGCCCTCACTTCCAATGAAAAATACTATATGTTTTCTGAGGACAAGAATAAATACTGTATTTAAAGGCAATAATATAGTCTGATACCATGGTTAATATTATTTATTGTTTAATTATTTTATAGACTTTTGTAGGTATAATTTTTTTTTTATGTTTGGAGAAGCTTGAGAAAACTGGAGGTTATTACTTTCCACTTCTTAGCATTCTTCATAGCATTGGGGAAGGTGGGAATTAAGCAAACCTTACTTTTCCATACATAAATCATACAGAGTACAGATTCACTGCTCTCTCCAGTTTCTGACATGATGGAGGAGAGATCTATACAAATTTGTGAGTAATGCTGAGTTATTATTTTAAAGCAAATATACTCTTGTCTAATATAGAAAAGATGGGACTCATTTTGAATATGCATGACAAATCACGCCTTGTCTTCTAGATTGTGCATCTCTATTAATTTAGAAATGTTACAAAAGTGGCAAGTAAGGGCTTACTTTGACCTGTAGTGACCAAGGAATTCCTACTAAAATATCTTAGTAATAAGACATGGCTAACTTATGATCAAGAATTACCATGAATACTATTAAAATAATGCTTTGAAGAAGTGTTTAGCTTGACTGTATTAATTGTAATTGCAGATGACTAGAGTTCTTTGAGGGCTAAAATTTCCTTACAATGTCTTTCTTTTGTGTTGTTTTGGGTTCTGGGGGTTTGGGGGGTTTGTTTGTTTATTTGGTTGGTGGGATTTGTTTGTTTGTTTGGGTTTTCAGCAGGGGAGTGGGGTGTTGGGTTGGGTTTTTTTGTTTATTTTCAGTAAAGAAATTATTTTGCACTCTTTTCCAGCAATCCGTTCGCAGTTTGCACAGATTCATGTTTCTTTTTCTGAGAAGAGAATTTACTAGATACAAATTCCTCACCAGGTACAGTTTCCTCTTGAGGCTGTGAAGACAAAGGTACAATCATTCCCAGAATATGTGTTGCCAGTCTCAAAAAGTATTTTCTCCTTATTTGGAAGGGGATATAGAAAATAAGTCACATGAAATATACTGAAGGTGAATATAAAATCCAGACTATCTGTTACCTGAACTAATAAAAGACACTGAACAACTGTCCTTGCTTCACTAGTTTACTGCAAAGAGCTGAATCTTTTAACTTCACAAACTGAAAAATGCTAAGCCAAGTGAAATCCCATGTGACTTGGACTTTGGCTGGAATCATGATGTCATCGCCTAGAACTCCTTCATTGGTTTAACAACTTATTAATGTGGGGTTTTTTCAAGTTGTTGCTTTTGGCATCAGATAGCTAGCTTTCTTTTTAAAAGTCATCTTTTTCGTCTTGCCATTGCTGAAAGAGCATGAAAGCAGAATCCCTTCTTTACTAAAATATTTATCCCAGATTATTTATTTTGTTCTAACCTCATAATCTGCAACGAAGCCTCATAGTCCCTTGGAACCCAACTTAATACTTCTGGATTTCATTGTGGTTGTTGTTTGCTCTTTTGTTTTGGGTTTTTTGTTTGTTTGCTGTTTGATAGTTCAATTGAGTGGAAGTAATCTTGTTAATTTAGTGAATTTAACCAAATGGGTCAAGCAGCAGAAGAGTAGAATAAGTATTTGTAGTTGTATCTTAGAAATTTTCTAACTATTGATAAATCTGATACCAGCACAAACTTACAATTTAACTTGAGCAGTGTTATTTACTGAGAGTCGCCATCTCTGCAAGGTTTCTTCATCTCTTTGCAAAAGGTAAGAGGTGGAGAGGCCTGAGAGGATTATAAAACCATTCACGAACCCACTGTCGTGGGTTTACTAGCCCCCTGGAACTGAAGATGGATAGTTTCAGGTGGATTTCCTGGTGCTGAGCCAATTAGAAGCTTTAGTAATGCCTCTGCGAATGACATATTTAAGGAGAACGGAAGAGAAGCTTATTGCGCAGAAGAAATTGGAGCCAGGAGAGTAGCAGAGGGAGCCGCCGGGCCCCTGTGGGCCTGGCCTGGGGGCAGGCAGGGCGCTGGAGCTGGGCCGGCACGGGCCGGGGTGGCGGCCATGCCCCTGGGTCCGTGGCAGCTGCCAGCCCGGAGCAGGCAGCGGTGGCCGCAGGCGAGGGGGCAGCCAGGGCCGTGACCGGGCCCCCGGCCGAGGCGTGCAGCAGAGCACAGAAAAAATTACAGAGAGCGAGAGAAAAAAGCTGTCTGTGGGGCTTTTTCGACCAGCCTCACCGCCTCCCCCGCCACAGCAGGGGAGGGGCAGCGGCAGTCTGGCCGAGCCTCCGACTGAGGGGGCCGAGCTCCCGCAGTAGCTCAGAGCGAGGCAGCGAGCCCGGACGTCCCACCATGCCCAGCCCAGCCCAGGACAGTGGGGCAGAGAAAACTGCAGCGAACCGGGCGGGCCGGAGTGAGCCCACGCCCGGAGTGGAAAGGAGAGGAGGAGTACAGCCAGCACAGCTACTGCTGCCACTCAAATTTGCAACTCGGAGAGAGAGAGAAAAGCCAAGATGAAGCAGTTTATTCAGGGTAGGACTTTAATGAAAACTATCGGGGTATAGGAACTGAGCTGGACCCCAGAACCTGCGACCCGGGGAAGGAGTGGACTCTCGAGAAATTACTCCCCTGGGAGGGACCCCACATAGCAGGGAAAAGACTCAGAGCTTTAACTCCCTGTAATCCGTGGTGAAGATCATGGTGAAGCGGATTGTCCCCCCACAGCCCATGAAGGACCATCAGGGGGTGCAGAGACCCCCCGCACCCCGATGAAGAGAGACTTTAGCTATCGCCCTGAGAGTTCTCCTTCTGCATTTTAACCACCAAGGGGTGGTTTAAAAGTGTGTTTAATACCGTATATTTCATTACTCTTTAGTTTCTATCCTGTTAGTAATAAATTTTGATATTTATCCTCACGTTGAGTCTGTCTTGAGTGTGTGAACCTCTCCCAACTTTTAGCAATTTTGTGGAGGCTTGAAAATCCAGCCAGAGTAAACCTACAACCCCCATATACCCAGTCCAGGGTATACGATTGCAAGTGAGTGGGGAACATGGAGGTGCACATCATAGGTGGAAGTGCACATTATCCTTGGAGCTGCTAGGCCCACGGCCATCTCCCGTGCTGGGCAGTGAACCATAATTTAGGCTGTTCCTCATGTCTGCTTGCCAATACCACAGGCCACTCTGACTCTTGTGACACAAAGGCAGTGCTACCCCTGCTTAACTAGCAGAGTAAGAAAGATGGAGAAAAATTTATGAGTGTGAGCAATGGTAGGAAATGACTTCTGGATGAGAAATAACTACACTACCATGGTTCTGTCTGGGGAAGCAATGACCAAAGATGGTGACAATTCAAATCTGTGAACCTGTGAGATACATGGAGAAGTGAACAAGGAGTTATTGCTTTTTCCAACACAAGAAATAGATGCTGTTACTGAAACTAGAAAATGGCTGGTTGAAAGCAACAATAAGAGATGCTTTTTAACAAAATGTTGTAATTTGGATCTCCTCCTGTAAAAGTCGGAAGTATATGAGTTTCAAAAGCAATTAGCTAGATTCCTACAAGAGGAGTTTGTGATGCAACCTCTGGCTTTAAAAGTACCTGTGTTCTTCTATTGTGCTCCAGGCGTCTGCTGCTAAGAGATAGCATTGCACGCTAGACAGATTTCTGTTATGTTCTGTCAGTGCTGCTCCTCTTAAGGTGCAACTGTAGCCCGCAGTTCAGATACATGGTTGCAGCATGATAGTAACTACAACCTCACAGGGTTTGACATAGGCTGCTGAGCCCATCAGGGATAATATTTGGCAGCTACAGGGGTTGTAGTTATGCCTCTGAATTGTCGTGCACCCAAGTGAATTCAACAGGCACGTTGAGGCAGATCTAGCCAAGGAAGGCATAGCTCGCTTCTCCTCTGCCAGAGGCTGTAGCCACAGCACCAGGGGCAGCAGAACAGCGTGCCTGTCTGCACCTCAGCCAGCTCCATTCACAGCTTGCCACAGTAGAACAAACCTCCAGTAACAATGCTGAGATGGGTTGAAGCGCCTGCATGCATTGCGTTCTGTGGTAATCCAAGGCAGAGAGGTGAGTCCAGACAAATACAGGGAATAACATCCTAAATTGCTGCAGCTAGATTTGTCAGACTTCATCTGTTAGTTCCCTTAAATGCATGACCTTGGAAAAGCACTTGTTATGGAAAAAGATTATTACTGATCCAGAGTTTCTCTGTTGGTTCTGCTGTGGCTCATAAGGTTTTCACTGCTCCAGGAAGAGGGCTAAATCTTCAGTCTCATTTTTGTTGTTTCTCATAGGATGCTGACTTACCTTTAAGTAACATACTGCTTGGCTTTGTGCATTCCTATCCTCCACAGGGAAGAAGGTGGAATGTTTTTTTAAAAAAAAACTAGGTGATTTTAAACTACTCAGTGACCCGCTTGTCTTTACAGATCAACCATGATACCACATGATACCTGGGAGCAGGCTATTAATTACTAGATTGCACTGTTAGCAGCATATGTGCTTTTGGTTCTCTTGCACGCCACCAGTTTTCATCTGATTCTTGTGGGAGTCTATAATGTAAAAATTCACCTGGTTGATTTTTAACTTCATGAGCCAATATCTCATTTGAGAGATAAACAGTGCCAGAATCTCACTAGAGAAGCTACGGTATGTCTTTCTCTCCAGAATTATATCAGTTTGTTGTGAGACAGATTTCTGAAGAGTCTCGAAGTTAATAAACCTTTTAAATATATTTTAGTAGCCATATTACAGGCTTAACATCTGTAAGAAGACAGGTTATTAAGGGAAAGACTTACTTGGCTGAGCACCAAAACATTGTTAGACACATACAATGCGAACAGAGGCTGCTTCATGTATTTTTTTCCAAGAAAGGCAGTAATTGCTCAGCTGATCATGTTTGTATTCCTAAACTATTTGGTAGGAGGGGGGCAGGGGAGCTCTGGTCATCTCTGAACAAAGCCAGACATCTTCATTTCCTGAACTGTCAGTCTCCCTGTTTCAAAACCCAAACCATTAGTTGAGTGCATCACTTTGGGCAACTTCTTCAATCCCATCTTCCTGCATCCCAAATGAGCAACCTATCCACAGGATACTCAGTTGATCCATACAAATGTGTTATTACCTGCTCAGTATCTTTTTTGTTATTGTAGGAGAGATGACATTAAGTTTACGGTGCTTGGTGATAATTTGTGCAACTAATTAAAGTCTGGGGTGAGTTGTACTTCTTTTTTAAATGCTTAATCAGTCACAAAAATGCTACCTCCATTCATGAAAACAAATGCTAAAATAAATAGCTTCTGATAATTTATGCTTTAAAATAATAAAAAGTCCAAGGAAGTTAAGTGTCAACCTAATGTTAACTTCGAATATAAAACAGTTTGCTGAAACCAGGAAGCAATTAAAACATACTGTTTTATAGAGTCCTTTATAGCAAGATAGTTTTTATAGGTCTATGTCTGCTTTTATTTTGGAGGGTGAGCCACAGTTCAGTTTTGCCCAGGAAATAACAAATGGGACTAAGAACACATCAAAAATGCAGCTATTTTCAGGAGGTAAGTATGTGGTGGGATTTTTTTGTGGGGAAGAGGGAGTGAATAAATCCAGCATGCAAACTTTGCCTCTACTAATTCTTTAAGGAAAGGACTGCTTGCCTTTCAGGGTCTCCAACGTACTCCAGTATATATATACTTGTCATAGATACTGGCTCATCCAAAGTGTCCTTGCACAGAGGGTATGGTTCTCTTGCCCTTGTCACATGATGCTTAAGAGATGTGCTTTTCTTTACTACTAAAAAATTAAATAATTGGCAACTGTGCTTCTCAAGAGATACATAAGAATAATGATAAGTGTGATTATGCTAATAAATATGAAAATCACACAGAAGCAGCAGGCCAGATATAATTCCTTTTCATTTTTCCCCTTTTAACACGTATCTCTTATCCACATAGGGAGCCAGTGTTTTCTATGAATTTATACTTTGAGTGTATGCTTTGCTTGATGGGACCCCTGCGGGAACAAAAGGGATTTGAAATTAAATCATACCTGGTATTGTAGCTGGATAGAATATTGCTGTGTTGGAAAGTGCTAGTGGCTTCTGTCAAGTGAGCCTGTGATCTCTAGGCTGTTGTAGCTCTAGCTAGGGATGCTAAACACCCCTAAATCTGGCTGAAGGGAAGGCTTGATTAAGGCCCTTTATACAAATGAAACAGTTGGAAAGATTAGGACTTTCCTTCACTAGCAGAAGGCTTCATGTTAGGGACTAATTAGAATTCTGAGTTCACCAACTACAGGTAGAGGTACAAGAGCTTGTTTGGCTTTAACAGGGAACAGAGGAAAGGAAAAGACTCTGGGGCACAGAACAGACTGGTAAGGCAAACTTCGCAATTGTGAGTGTGAATATCACCCAGGTTTGGTTTGTGTTTGGAGATACAGGATTTCATGTGTTTTCAGTTAGTCAGTAAAACTACATCAGAGAGCAGACCTGATTGCATCATTCCTTTCTCCTTTTAACAAAAGTGCTTCCTGGTTTCCTTTCACTGCCAGCACTAACATATCCCTTGGGCCAAACAGCATATGCAAATGGCAAAGCTTATGAATTTTCAGACAATGAAAGAGAGTATAATTAATTAGAAATATGTATGCTGCTAGCAATTAGTCACTCAACATGAGATTTTTGGGGAACCCCTAATAATTATCACATAAAGTATTATAGGCTTTCAACACTTTCCATGCAATCAAAGCTTACTGAGTACAGTGCATTGTTCATATCTGAGACCCTTAGTAGAGAAAATATGGAAGGATGAGTGTCTTATTTGCTTGTATACACTTCTGAAATTTCCTCTTTTAGAAGCTAGCACATCATATGCATTTAAAAAAATGTATCCTCTCTCAAAATCATTGCCATGTCCTAGTTTTTCAGTGGGACAGAGACATCTGCCCTAAGCACTCATAATGTCTTTTCCAAAATAACTGTCATCACCCACTTTTCTCCATAAGATGTGGAAAACAGTCCATACTAACAAAGACTAGTCCCTGTCCCCATTTGCTCTTTGTTGATTTTTCTCTCAGGCACGTGGTGTCAAAAGTTTCTGTAATTCCTCTTGGAGGCAACTTTACTTTGTTCCCACTGCTTTGGGAAAAAAAAAATCAAATAGGGTGACTAAAAAAGAAAAATAGGAGGCAGCAGTCATTTTGAAAATATCTTTTGAAAAGAAAGCAATTCTTCTTCAGCTTTCCTGTATAGAAAAAAACTTAAAAAGATAAAACCCCAAAACTAGAACAGCAAGATTATACTCTGTTTTATTCCTCAATGACAACCTAAATAAGGAAAAAAAGAAATAACTTTTTTAAAATAATTTTTTAAAAATCACATACTCTCGATTTAGTTCTGTATCTTTGTTATATATTATACATTATCAGCAGTATGTACTGTCAAGCTTGATTCTTTCTTGCTACATTGATTGGGAATTATTTTATATTTTTAGTTTAAAAGTTCATTAGACAATGTAGTCTAGTGCTATTGGATATTGCTATTTACTTTTGTTCCTTATGTCCATTAAATCAGAGAGATGCCTTATTTTCATTTACGTCACCATTTCTTCCTAATTCCTTTCTTAGCAAATTGTTGTCATACCCAGACCTGCAAAGAATGGGGTCGTGCATGGACCTTAGTCAAGGCTACTGTGAACTTTACAAACTTCTGTAGAGACATTCAGATAAAATTATTAACAGTATAGAAAATTATGAAGTAAATTTTACTGAGAAACTGAACCTTCTTCCTATATTTATTCTGAAGACTAGTCCAATTGTTATGGAATAGAATACATAAAAACCTCTATATAGTAAACATTCTTTTCCACTACTTTGTTTCACACTTGAGGTAAGTAGATCTAACTTAAAGCATTTCATGATGACACACATTTTCAGTTCCATTTCCAAACTGAAGCACAGGCCCCATCCATTATTGCCATGACTTTTTAAAATAATTCCAATTTCAAAATTCCACACATCCATTATTTAAAATAAGCATGGAAAAACATTAATTTCAGTTTCTTAACTTCCTGGAATACAATTTTTGTGACCAGTTTGGGTACATTAAAACAGAATCTAAATATATGGTTTTAGATGGCCACCCTTATTCTGCCCCAATAAATTCCCCAAGCAGCAGTCAGTGAGGTCATCAGAACCTGTCAGAAGACTTGTTGCTTCTAATTTCCATAATTCATAATCTATGGTAACTTAATTTTACCAAGATTATAATGTAAACTAAATCTTGCCAACTGACTTGTAAATGAAACAGATGCTACTGTTGTCCAATTCACTTACATGGACAACCTTTTAGCCCACAGCAATAGGAAGGCAAAGGACTGTAAGAACAAACTGGAGTCTGGCTGTTTGCAATGAATCAGCACAGGACACGAAGGCTGAATGGATGTCAACAAACCTGTTATCCCCATAAGCTCTCTTAAATTTCCCATCAAAAAATCACTCTGTCAAATAAGAATGAAGGGCAAAAATCAAGGCAAAATGACAATTCAGGACAACTGAAAGGATCAGAAAGAGTATTAAAAAGAAAAGGACTATAATGGAAAAGCCCAAGTATATGGATTAAAGTAAGTGTGTTACTTGCTAACCGTGTAAAGTATTGAGCCAGTTAAGTACAACTAATTAAAGTTTTTCTACTATTAAATATAAGAATTAGTTCTTAATATTATAAATTTTACATCTTTAAATGGACTGATGGCATTTTTCAAACATGAAGGAAAAGCCTACCTTTTTACAGCCTACTGGCATAATATTGCTAACAACTGGCTTGTCCTCGAAATGTGTCCCATTGATTTTAATGGCAGTACTCATGTGAACAGGTTTATATAAATGAATGCAAGTTTGAATATCTGAGTCTTAAATTAGAAAAGAACATAATGAGGCAAACAACGAGGAAAGTTAAATTAGCATTATAAAATATTTCAAGTTAATATTTTTTCCCTAATCTCATAATGTAAGGATAAGAAAGGAATCATCTGCTCTGCTAGAAATTTCAAACATAATTTTCTTTAAATAACAAATAGGTTGCTATTTAGAGTAAAGACTTTTCATACAAGCCAGAAGATTCAATGATCCATTCATCTCAACAATTTTGGAAAATGTTTGTTTACTTCTTACATTTTGTATACTAATCTTTTTATTTAAATTGTCTTTCTGTTTTCACTCCCAAACTAGTTAAATAAAACAATTAAAATATGTTTGTATAAATTTTAATAGCAGCTAGAAAGATTTTTTTTCTTGTAAGAAAATATTGTCCCTGACATATTTCTTATGGGAACAAAAAGCAAAGGAGAAATTACAGCAGCTATAAATCAGTTTTGTGGTTTTGATAATTTAATACATTTTTCATGGCTTGCTCTCTCTGTCTGGCATAATCATAACAACTCAGTTGGCATGCAGCTTTGCAATCTCATCTCTTTCCTCCACTCTCTTTTCCTTCCCAGTATCATATACTTCAAAGGAGTTTAGATTCCAAGAAGTGTTTTGCCAGGTGTACAAGCCAAAGACTCATCTTTTAATCCCTTACATTTGCATGATCCAATTCTGCAGATTAAAAATTATTTCATTCTTGTATTGTATGGGCAGAGCAATGAATATTATTGCAGAGTTAGTAGCTGTAAGTAGCTATGCTGATGAGCTAACTTAATCCTTTGGAAGGGGATAATAGGGTAATAAAGCATGAAGGAATAATCTTAGTCATGTCTCTCTGGTATTCTGACAATTGCACCCTGTTCTGAAGTAGTCTCATGCAAAGTCACCACAGAAAAAATGTAGTTGTCAACTGCACAGATGAGGGAAACGTCCATGGCTGTGTCGGTCATTTTAATGAGTCACAGGAGAAGGGAAAGTGGAGGAACAACTTAAAAACAACAGTATTTTTCTCCCTTCCCCCAACAGAAGAAATGAGAATAGTTACAATTTCATTTGCTTTTAAAGCACAGCACTTGAGTAATAAACGTCTCCTGCAAATGTGCTGAGCCAACACCTCCGCATTCATCAATATGCGGAAGCTGTTTATTGCCTCATAAACTTGGAAGCAAGTGATATTGTCTCTTAAATCAATGGTTGCATGGACATTCTAGGCACTGTAACAGAATAGTACATCCAGACAATGCTGATACTTAAATTAATGGTTCTAGTAATGACTGAAAGGTGCTTTGTCACTACTAAAAAAGTTAGATATACATATGCCTAGGACACAACGTATATATGTTGTGACAGGGACATGTGTATGTATGTGTCTTGTTGTAGTTTTTATTACTGTTTATTACTTTGGCATAAAAACTTACTACTCCATGCAGTTTTGATTTAAATGTGGGTTGGGCTGCCAGTACTAATAGGGTCAAACTTGGTTTAAGCCTAGTTTATGCACAAACCCAGTTTCTAAATCTGTGGGAAAGCTTGTGTTAGCTTTATCAATTTTAAACCAGATTAAAGAACCAATAATAATCTGAATTCCACGGTATCCATTATCTGAAAATTATTTATAAACACTATGTAATTAGCTGACATTGCACTGTAAGTTTCTGATCTGCAGTGTCTCAAGCTGATCCTATCTTCTTTATCTGAAAGGAAGAGAATATGCAGCTTGAAGGCATTTCTCCTGCTATGCAACTGTTAGTGTTCGAGGTACAAAGTCAGTGTAGGAGAAGCTGTGACAAGAATCAAGGAAGCACTGACTGATCAAGGACTGTGTTTCACTTTCTGCTACTTGCAGTGTCTATATTGCAACAAGAAGGACTAATTGCTTCCTGAGCAACCGTAACTTTAATAACACCAGTGAAATGCAGCAGAATGTGAATTAGACTTCCATGTAAGCTAGTCATCTTACTATGTGCCATGGGTCCCAGACAAACATGAGTAGCTTATGTTTTTCATGCTGTTGAGGAAAACTAATTTAGCAGCAGAATAGGTACACTTCCCCTTGTTTTTTTCACGTCTTCTCAAGGCAATCACCCATGCTGCTAGAGCATCACCTGTTTTGCAGAAGTGTAGGACAAAGAAAAAATATTCCTTCTCAGCTCCTCTCATCTTTTACCCCAGAATGATTTACAATTACTAATGAAATACTAATACTATACTATAGAGGAGGTTTCCCATCTGCAGATTGTTCTAGGCAGATCCTACTTTGTGCATCTAAAGGACAACAGTACTCTACCTGAAATTATTTATTTATTTATTTATGGAGTATTTTCTCCTGATAAAGTGCATTTCTGAAGATCTTATGTAGACATCTAGTACCACAGGTTTCACTTCTGCAAGTAACATTATACTGCTGATGATGTCCCAGGAAAGCTCACCATAAACTCCTTACCAAGCCTACATACTTATTCTGATTTTAATCTTTAACTTTTAATCTTTAACAAGTGCTCTTTGAATTAGCCATGTCCATTGGAGCATTAGAATTGTTTCCTAATTAGCAAAATTTCCATATTTTGGGTAACTAAAGTCCTAAGTGGGCTTTCTTCAAATTTTACAAAGCAAAATTCTGTTTTATTTAAGTGAAACTGTTAGCTGCAAAAGGATATATATATTATATATATATATAAAACAGCTTACAATGAAAATAAAAAAAAATTGTAATTTCTAGGTAAAGTCCACAGTCCAATTCAGATTTCAGATTTTTTTAATGACATCATTACTAGCATTCAGGCAGTCCTCAGAAAGAGTGTAAAGCAGCTGAATAGCCTTATGTCACAGTCTTACATATTGTCAAAGGGTAATAGTGAACAGAAAATTAAACACGCATATGTAACACGACACAGTCTTAATGAAGCGTAGCAAAATTTCAGGCTGCCTGTGCGAAAGCTGTGCATCACTGAGATCTGTCTTAATAGCCCTCTCTGTGTAGTTCTGTTGTAGCCTGGATAGAATACTAGATATATTTTTGATTTATCATGTCACTAGAATGCAGCCGACAAACTAAAGCAAACCTAAAGAATGATAACATGAAGATGAACTTGCAAGGAAAAAATAATGATCAAGTATAAGCAACTTAGGGAGAGAGTAACTGAGACAAAATATAACAAGTTTTAAATTTTTATAGGATGTAAATGCTAAGGAGAAAGAAAAATTACCTTATTTGTAAAGCAAAGACAAAATGAAGTAAAGGACATTAGGAATAATGGAGGGTGATCCCTAAAGGAGAAGCAGAGGACCTATCTGGAATTTAAACTAGTTTTGAGAAGACAATAGAAAATTAATATAAAATTCTGTTCTCTGTTATCAGGATTTGGGTTTGGTCATGCAACTGTTTCTCCCTCTTGCTGCCTCTCAGAGAATGAAATAAGTACTTTATTAGCACTTTTTCGCTACAGAGAAGAAAACAATACATTTCTATTGGCTAGTGAAGCAGCAGTCAAATATTTGTATTTCTTCTTTGCGAAGCATTGCAAGATATTTTACAGGTGAAGTACAGCTTTTCACATGAAGAGAGGTGCCCCTGCTGTTGTCTTCTCATTCTGGACAAGGAACTTTCCAGTCAGGGTTCAGTTGTGGCGCCCTTGAAATACAGAAGATGAGTGCTATAAAGCCTGAATATTTAAGTGTGTATGTTTGATACTTTCTGGAAACGAAATATATTTTATAGCTACAAAGTAAACAGATGCAAAGCTATGGTAATATTGTGCCAGATTCCCAAGCACAACCACAGAATAGCTCTCTTTCCAGACATCCTGAGCCTCACTCTTTCCTGCCATAGCCCTCAGTTCAGCCCATTTGGTAGCAAAAAATTCTGCTTTGCCTAGAATGGCTCCAAGTTCTCATTGCATCTATCCTCCTTTTCACTTCATCTGCAGTGCCTGATGATTTTGACCCTCATCTGTTCCTTTTACAGTCTTATATGGATATGCTCTCTCATCCACCCTTTTAGCCCTAGTCCTTTCATGATCTTGCTCTATCTGTAGTTTCCCTATCACTCCTGCCCTAATATTCATCAGCTTTCTGTGTTTTCTCCTCTGCTGCTTTTTAAAACCATCTAAATTAGATACATTCACACATGTAACATTTCATCAGCACCCTTTTAGCTGGAAAGTGGCTGCACTACAGGAATTTGAGTGGATATATTGCCTTTGACTTGAGTGAGGCCAAGATTTCAATCTTACACTTCTCATATTTCTTGACTGTCTCAAAAGCAGGAAATTACAAAGTCCCTAGGAAGTACAAATATAGTTATTTGTGCCATGCAAAATGTTGCCTGGTTATAAGACTATTACTTGCTTGGCTTTTCAGTACTACCAGAATACTTTGGCAGGCTTTCTGCAAAGGTTAACAAAAGTTAGATAAATAAGGGCCTGGTGCACTTAGATACTTTATCATTCCATAATATGTCTCGCTATATCTGTGTATTCAGCCAGAAGAATGTTGGCCATGTTCCTGTCTCATTTCTAAATTCTGGCAAGATAACAATAATCAAGGTACTCCTTTTAACAGGATTGATTTAAGGCTAAATGGGGCTCTCTACTCCTTGCAGCTTTGGGTCCTTCAAAAATCAGAGAACATTGAACTTGCGAATAGAACTAGTAGCACTGCAGTTTCTCCCTCACTACCCTTGTTTTCAATCCTTTTTCCATATTCTTTATGAACTTTCCCTTTCATCCTTTTCCTTTAATATTTGTTACTCTAATTTGTTCTTCCTCATACTTGAAGGATCTGTGACATTCAGCCCTTTTTATCCTTGATGCCTGATTTCTGCTTTCTCTGGCCATAGCTACCATCATCTTACCTCTTTCTCTAACCTTGAAGGACAGATTAAGGGAGAGGAATAGAGTCAGTAGATGCTCAGTGTAAATTGATCAGAGAAAAGAAGAATGAGAGAGCTTTAAACAAAAGTGGTTGAGAACACCCAAAGTAAGAGGAATAAAAATAAAAAGAAAGAAAGAAAGTAAAGAGAAAAAGAAACAAAGAAGAAAAAAAAAAGAGATATGTAATATAAGCAGGGACTGTGATCAAAATTTATATAAAAGAATTGGTCAAACTTTATGCAGAAGGAAAACAAACTCCAGGAAAAGTAGGAAAATCATGGAGACCCCTTGGCAAAAGAAATGGAGCAGGAGTAAAGAAAGAAAGAGGTAATAAAATTAAAGTTCAAAGTTGTTTCATTACATTGTTTCATAATTAGATGGAACTGTTACATTCACAAGATCCATACAAGGTAGACTTGTATAAAATCATAAAGATTTAATTATTATTTATGCAAGACACATATAATTTTGTCCCTGATTCAACACAGCACTCAAGCACTGGGTTAATTCCCATGAAGTCAAGCAAAAACAAGTATTTTACTCAAAATGAGTCTGAGCTCCCTCCAGATTACTCAAGATGTGTTGGTTGAATACCCTGCACTGAGGGTTCGGGATTTACGTTGTTCAAACACAAGAGTTATCTCGAGGTTTCTCAGTGATTTTAGCAAAATAAGTAAATAGGAAAGGGCTTGCAGGAGAAGGTGGAGCTGGGCTGATAGCTGAGGGTACAACTTTCCGCTTATGTAGCCCCAGGGGGGCAAAGTTACTCTTTCCTTCTTCCTCCCAGCAGCACCTTTTACTCCAGTGTCTCCTAGATGGCCAATCTTGCTTCCTAAAGCTCTGACATAGTCAAAGTAGATGGCATTTTACTGCTATGTGGTGTCCCCCGCCACCTGCTGCTATAGACCAGCCCTGTGCAGTGCTACTGCCTTGCTTTCCTGTGTGCTCCCAACCAGCTTTTGTTCCATAGGAAAGCTGTGCACCAGGTCTGACAGTCCCGGGTGCACTAACACAGAATTGAAGTTCACAGGATCCTTATCCAGCTGAGCACTAATATAGTGCTGAGTTTCATTTTCATCCTTATAGGAGTTCTAGTCCCTTCTTCACCCAGCAACCTACTGGAGATGTCATTACTTGATATTCTATCTCTGCATGTGCTCTGGGTCTATCATACAGAGACCAATCAAGAAATTATTCAATATCCACAGTTATTCTGCACATAAAGTCCAAAGGTGATGAGGGAGCTGGTGGAAGAGCTCACCAAGCCGCTCTCCATCATCTACCAACAGTCCTGACTCACTGGGGAGGTCCCAGATGATTGGAAGTTGGCAAATGTCACATCGATCCACAAAAAGGGCTGCAAGGAGGACCCAGGAAACTACAGGCCAGTCAGCCTGACCTCAGTGCCTGGCAAGGTTATGGAGCAGATCATCCTAAATGCAATCACACAGCACCTACAGGATGGACAAGGAATCAGACCCAGCCAGCACGGGTTTAGGAAGGCCAGGTCCTGCCTGACCAACCTGATCTCCTTTTATGATCAGGTGACCTTCCTGATGGATGAGGGGAAGGCTGTGGATGTGGTCTATCTGGACTTCAGCAAAGCCTTTGACACCGTCTCCCATAGCATTCTCCTGAAAAAGCTGGCAACCCACGGCTTGGACAGCAGCACTCTGTGCTGGGTTAGGAACTGGCTGGAGGGCTGGGCCCAGAGAGTGGTGGTGAACGGTGCTGAATCCAGCTGGCGGCCGGTCACTAGTGGTGTCCTCAGGGACCAGTGTTGGGCCCAGTTCTATTTAATATCTTTATTGATGATCTGGTTGAGGGGATTGAGTCCACCATCAGCAAATTTGCAGATGACACTAAGTAGAGGGGGAGTGTCGATCAGCTGGAAGGCAGGAGGGCTCTGCAGAGGGACCTGGACAAGCTGGAGAATTGGGCTGATTCCAACGGGATGAGGTTCAACAAGGCCAAGTGCCAGGTCCTGCACTTTGACCACAACAACCCCATGCAGCGCTACAGGCTGGGGACAGAGTGGCTGGAGAGCAACCAGGCAGAAAGGGACCTGGGAGTTTGGATTGACAGGAAGCTGAACATGAACCAGCAGTGTGCCCAGGTGGCCAAGAAGGCCAATGGCATCCTGGCCTGGATCAGGAACAGTGTGGCCAGCAGGACCAGGGAAGTGATTCTGCCCCTGTACTCTGCACTGGTGAGGCCACACCTGGAGTACTGTGTCCAGTTGTGGGTCCCTCAGTTCAGGAAGGATATTGAGGTGCTGGAGCAGGTCCAGAGAAGAGCAACAAGGCTGGTGAAGGGACTCGAGCACAAGTCCTATGAAGAGAGGCTGAGGGAGCTGGGGTTGTTCAGCCTGGAGAAGAGGAGGCTCGGGGGAGACCTCATCACTCTCTACAACTGCCTGAAAACAGGTTGTAGCCAGGTGGGGGTTGGTCTCTTCTCCCAGGCAGCTATCAGTAAGACAAGAGCGCATGGTCTTAAGCTCTGCCAGGGGAGGTTTAAGTTAGATATTAGGAAGAAATTCTTTACAGAGAGCGTAATCAGGCATTGGAATGAGCTGCCCAGGGAAGTGGTGGATTCTCAGTCCCTGGAGGTTTTAAGATGAGACTGGATATGGCACTTAGTGCCATGGTCTAGTAACCACGGTAGTAGTGGATCAAGGGTTGGACTTGATGATCTCAGAGGTCCCTTCTAACCCAGCTAATTCCATGATTCTATGATTCTATATTCTGTATTTTAGGAATTAGTACCTTCTTTACTCAGGTATGATTTGGTTTTTCAGGCAGGGTTGAGCAGAGCTAGGAGTTGTTTTTGGCTGTGATGAAGTTGCAATCACAATAAAAGTGAATAAATTAAATTCCATCTATTCACAGTCCACCCCAAAAGGCATCAAATAAGGGACTCCATAGAAAAGTTCATGCACTAAACCTCACAAACACCTCAGCATAAGCATTTCTAAGAAATCTGGAAATGAATCACATAATATAATGCCCTGGTTACCACCTCGTCATGCAGTGTTCACATCAACCTCCACCAGAACTGAGGGTCACTCTGTCCTCTGAATATCAAGCCAGTAGTTTCTTCCTATTCCCAAGCAAAAAGAGGGTCAATTTTACCCACTAGTCACTAGATGACTACCTGGAAAAACTGAAGCTGTCTTGGACACAAACGCATCAGGAGTTTTCAGGAGCTTTCACTTTCAAATGAGCAGAAAGGAAGTTTTTCAATAGGCAACAAGGGAGATAAGAAATCTTCTAATAAAGATTTCAGTTTTCAATGAAATAGGCATCCACGCTGGCAGGAAGCAGGTTGAAGGCGTACTGGCAGAAGATAAATCCTCCATCTCCACTTTCTTTATCCCATCTCTGTTTCACAATACATTGAGTTGTCATCTGCCATTTGTGTATTCATTCCAATTCTTTCTGCCTTGTTATTCTGTCAATTTCTTAATCTATTTACACTGACTTTATTTTCAGTGTGTCTATTGTGACAGCAAATCCTAGAATTGCCTTGGGTGTTGTCTGAATATGGCCATTATCAAATCATAATGTCTACCCAGATGAGGAACTGTAAAGGCCCTAGGCATCAGTAGGAGTCCTTAACAGCTGCCTGCAGTTTAGACCTGCATATCAATTTCCACCTTGGAGGATCTGCTGAAGTATTCTAAGGTGAATAGGCACTATGTGTATTAAAATTTGGATTAGTGGCTCAACCAAAACATTCACTCTCCCTCCCTCTCTCTCTTTCCCACTGTCTCTCTTTTTTCACATTAATAAACTTGCTATCTCCATCTTTTGTTGGTAAACTATATAAAAATGCAAATGATCCAGAATCCAATTAATTTCTGGAAGGTTGCAGCTGTTTTGGGCCCTATTCACAAAGACATGTGGTGTGCGTGCGTGCGTGTGTGTGTATGCGTGTGTATGCATCTGATTGCTAAGAAAATCAGGCCTTATTATTGAAGCCTTGACTCTCAAAATTTGAGCTATTGTTCATTGACAGTGCTGATGCAAACAGATAATTTCCAAATTGTATTCCACGTTTATTAAAGTGGTAGAAAATGTGACTAATTTCAGACAAAGCTGAGAAAAGGTGGAGCTTGAGAGCTGAAATAGGAGATCTGGGAAATCTGTTTCTATTACAACAAAGAAAAGTTTATCTAATATCTCAAAAAGCATTAATTACTGTGAGGCACAGACAAATACATTGTGGATTTCTTCATCGGTTTTGTCATTCTTCATTGCTTTATTCTACTACTGTGAGTTGTTTGGCTTCATTTTGTGTTTTGGTTTTAAGGTTTGGGGTTTTTTTTTGCTTATAGCTAATGTGTAGTTATGAAATTGAGACCACTCTGGGAATATTTTTCATTACCCCAGCTCAGCCTTTGAACAGAAATTTATCAGGGCCAGACAGTTTGAAGCAACATATATAATTGTTTCCATCACTGACTGAATTTGGGCAAGACACTTAGGACTGATTTTTTAATCTATATCTTTATATTAAGGGGCATTTATGGCTGCCCAGTTTGCACCTCCAGCTGAAGCAACAAACATCAAAACACACAAAACTAACAACATTTTGAGCAAGCAGGTCTTGATCTCCTGTGTATCTGTTCCCCCACATTAACATGTTATCCATAAGCAACAAAATCAACAGCATCTAATTTTCTACTATATTTACATCTTCATCTGCTCCTGTTTGCCTTCCCTACTGTCTAATATAGGTTCAGCATATTTCTGTCAGTGAGATATTAGTACTCTCTCTCCTCGACCTAATGAAGCCCAAGGGAGTTTAATATCCATGAGACCTCTTCCCCTGTGCTCTTCTGTCTATTTGTTCAAGTTAACCAACAGCTCAAAATTTATGCCAGTGAAGAGAGCCAGGGCTGATGACAGCATGACCATACAGCAGGCTGAAAAGGGGACTTTTTCTTAGCTGTAAAAAAATCTGAGAATCTAATTTCATTTATTCTTAAAACAAGGGTTTCGTATTTTTCTGTAACAGTCAATAATGAATACAGACACCGTTGACAAGGAAAGGTGAACTTAGAAAAATAATTTGTCATCTTAATTGTGTTACAAGCATTTGGTGAAATTTTAGCCATCATGGAAGTCCCACATTTCAGGTACATAGTAGCCTATTAGACATATGTAGAGCAAGCCCTTCTGAGTTTATTATAGTCAGCAGTTTCAGCAGTGAGTGCATGCAAGGCTAAATTCAGCCTTGTTCAGAGAGCTTGTGTCAGGTTGGATCACCATATAAATACCACTTGAACTGTAAAAAGTGAATTCCAAAGTTGAATTTAAAGCCCTGTGATAGTGTCTGGTACAGACAAGAATTTAACAAAGAGGAGAAAATTTTTGCCAAGGTTGTGATAGCCTCTTTAAATACAGTCCAGCACCCCTCGATGCACAGAGGCAGCAATCAGGTCAGTTTCCCCAAGCATGGCTTTTCACTGAATGAGGTGCTGAGGTGCCTTGATTAATAAGAATAGGCTCCTCTATGGGCAATAAACTGAGGATTGCTCTCTTCCCTGGGAAAGAGCCAAAGCTTTGGATCAGATAACTGGGGTTTTAAGTTAAATATTTTAAAGGCAAAGCTCTTCTTTTGGCTTTGGTGTGGCTGAAAACGTACAGAGATAATGCACAGAGATAATGCGTATTGGGAGCACTGATAACAGAAAGAATAAACAGATCTATAGAAAGAAAAATGGCAGAGAGGCTCCCATTTCAAGCACTGTTCTGGAAAGCCTGGGAGAGGAGAGATACAATTGATAAGGTTATGTGTGGATCAGCTGTAACTGCTTGTCTTTCTGCCAAAGCAACATTTGACGTTAAAGCCCTGCAGGTAAGCTTACCACTGCAGGGCGAAATCAGTGTGGCAGGCACTGGGTGTAGTCGTGGTGCAGGATACCTTATTTACTCTGTCATGTAATAGTCTCTTTGAATAAAGAGCAGTAAAGGCTCAGGTGCTGTCTTCATTCACAAGCCCTGAGAAAGCACCAAGAATTCCCAGAAGAGCAGCTCTGGTGGAGATACTGGGACAGAGAGTAATCTTCCCTGCTATTTTCCATAGTCTGGAGTACAGAAATTATTTCCCAAAATTATGCAATAGATAAAGTCTTAAAACTGAGAAGGTCCTTACCTGCAAAGGAGAAGTATTTAGAAGAGTGTAAGTAA